>NC_084637.1:30261243-30561243 GCF_033978795.1 Nerophis ophidion
GATATCCACACATCTCTGTCGTAGCATCGCTATCGTCGGTAAAATGTGCAGAACAAACAAGGGACTTTTGCATTTTTTGACCACTGGTGTACTTGAGTCCGTCGATTGGTATGTGTTTGTTTGGCATTAAATGTGGGTGGAGGGAACGGCTGGATGTAAATATAGCTACAAATGAGGCATATTGACAGTTAGCCTAAATAGCATGTTAGCATCGATTATCTGGCAGTCATACCGTGACCAAATATGTCTGATTAGCACATAATTCAATAACATCAACAAAACTCACGTTTGTGATTTCGTTGACTTTATCGTTGGAAATGCATCTGCTTTGAGTGTCGCAGGATATCCACACATTTCTGTCGTAGCATCGCTATCGTCGGTAAAATGTGCAGAACAAACGAGGGACTTTCGCATCTTTTGACCGCTGGTGTACTTGAATCCGTCGATTGGTATGCGTTTGTTTGGCATTAAATGTGGGTGGAGGGAAAGGCTGGATGTAAATATAGCTACAAATGAGGCATATAGTTCCCCTTTAAACCCTATCTAGTCATCTTTCACCTCCGTCTCTCTCTCATTTGTTTGTCCTTCGGGTTTTAAGATTTTCTAAACCATCCGCTCCATCACATTTCGACCGTTGCCTCGCCGCACCGCACCCCGCACGGTTCACACCCCCCCAAAAAAAAAATCCAGTTCTTATCGTACGAGAGAGAGCGAACGCACAAATAACTTGCTCCCTTGGAGTTTTAACGGGGCAATTATAACATGCGCGGTCAGCGTGCTAAACTTGATGAAAAAAATTTGCATACACAAAAAAAAAAATGATAAGATAAAATAAAGGATTTTTCACAGCCTGTGAACTGCTGGGCGAACATCAGAAAGCAATTACGACAGGCTAGGATCATAACATAAAATGTAGTGTGGAACCTCACCTTTGGTAAAATTGGACCCTGTTGTTTAGTCTTGCTAGAAATGTGGATTTCTATTGACTATTTTTGACCCTATTTTTTACCCTGTTTTTTTTTTCCACCCAATTTAAAAGCCTTTCCACATCACTTAGTTTAATGTCCTATCCTCCATACATCCATTTTCTATACCTCTTATCCTCATTTGCCCACAACATGGTGTCCTGGGCTTTTGAAAAGACTGAAATGTTTTCGCTTCTTTCATTTAAATCTGTCCGTTTTTTTAAATATACAACATAATGGGAGCTGGGAAAGTCAGTTTTGCAAAACTCAAGAGTGAGGTTGTTTGAATCAGACGTCTTGAGGTCAACAAAGCTCATCTTTTTGCATTCACAAGCAGCGCCAATATTTGGGGACCAGGACGTATTTTTGGTACCGGCACCGGTATATTGGTATTGAGACAAAACTAATTAAAAAAAAGGCAGATGTTTCATTTAGCAAGTTAATTTATTAGTAAAATTACACACAATTTGAATAGTAACATTGTTTGAATATAGGAAAGTAAAACACTGTACTTTAAGTCAGTGGTCCCCAGCCTTTTTGTATCCGTGGACTGGTCAACGCTTAATAACTTGTCCCGCGGCCCGGGTGGGGGGGGGTCCTTTTATTTTTATTTTTTTTTATTTTTATTTTTTTCTTCTTTGTCATGAAAAAGGGACGTTTTTGTCATGAAAAAGGGAGGTTTTTGTGGTTGGTGCACTAATTGTAAGTGTATATTGTGTTTTTTATGTTGATTTAATCATTTTAAAATAAATATATACATACATATTTTATTTATTTATTTATTTTTTAATTAAAAAAATTTCTGCGGCGCGGTACCAATCAGGCCACGGCCCGGTGGTTGGGGACCACTGCTTTAAGTGAATAATTGGTCCAGCTAGAGTGGTACACATACTTGATTGACTAATGATTGTGACAATGATAGCTATAACTCATATTGGAAAATGTGGAGGTACTTTTTGTAAAAAAAAAATAAAAAAAAATAAAAATTAAACGACAAATAAAAGACAACCTAAAAAAAAAAATCACATTATTTAGCGGGGTTTTGGACATTTTAGGGAGAATTTAGCCCCTCTAAAAAGGCCGAATGACGCCACTGGTTCGAACACTTGATAAAACGCATTATATATGTATATATATATATATATATATATATATATATATATATATATATATATATATATGTATATATATATATATATATATATATATATATATATATATATATATATATACATATATATATATATATACATATACATATACATATATATATATATATATATATATACATACACATATATATATTCATATATATATATATATATACATATATATACATATACATATATACATATATATATATATATATATATATATATATATATATATATATATATATATATATATATATATATATAATACATTAAATACATATCAAATATATATTTAATAAACTGGCATAATAATCCTCTTGATTAGCAAACAGAGACGGGTAAGTCCACTGATCACCAGTCAGGGGCAGGTGAGGGAAACAGCGCTCAGAGGCAGGGAATAAAGAAACTGCAAGGCAACACACCCCAAACAGGAACTCAAAACTAGAATAAGAGTGAGGACGGGGGCATAACATAAAAGAAAGACGGCAGATCAACTGGTCGAAGAGGGGCCTATTTAATGGCTAGGGTAGATACATGAGTTTTAAGATGGGACTTAAATGCTTCTACTAAGGTAGCATCTTTAACTATTACCGGGAGTACTGGAGCCCGAATAGAAAACGTTCTATAGCCCGCAGACTTGTTTTGGGCTCCGGGAGTCAGGGCTTGACTGTCGATACAAAATAAATACAAATTCAACTCGAGTGCCGGGTCAAAGCAGTAAAATCATGAAAATAACTAAAACTACAAAAATAGAAAAACGTTTGAAAAAGCATGACAGCAATAAACTCTCAACGTGCATGTTTCTCGACGAGTGTTGCGGAATAATCTGGTGTCATCCCGGCCTTACTGCTGGTAAATTGCTAAATAGGGCGTTGATCGCTCATGCTGCGGCTCGTTGACTCACCGAAGCCACCTGGAAAAACAGGGAGAAGCTAAAAAGCACATTATATTCCATCTGAATCAAATCAATAACACTGAATGTAAACAATTATATGCAGCGTTGGAAAGCAGTGACTACATTTCTCAATAACATGGTCGGAACGTCACTGTTTTCTCCATAGAATAGTTTTTTTTAATGCTGCAGTTTAGTAGCATAGCAGTCATGCATGAAGTTGGAATGTGGAGCATCATTGTGGTGCATCAGAAATAGAGGTGAACAAATCAAGCACTCCTACTCCGTTGGAAGTCCTAAACTTCCCATGAGCTCACCGTAGCTCACAGCTCATGTACATTACTGTTATAATGTACATATATACTGTAGATGTATATTTATATACATATATATCAATGCACACACACATATATATATGGATATATAGATATATACATATACATATACATATATATATATATCAGTCAATCAATCAATGTTTATTTATATAGCCCTAAATCACAAATGTCTCAAAGGACTGCACAAACCATTACGACTACAACATCCTCGGAAGAACCCACAAAAGGGCAAGGAAAACTCACACCCAGTGGGCAGGGAGAATTCACATCCAGTGGGACGCCAGTGACAATGCTGACTATGAGAAACATTGGAGAGGACCTCAGATTTGGGCAACCCCCCCCCCCTCTAGGGGACCAAAAGCAATGGATGTCGAGCGGGTCTAACACGATACTGTGAAAGTTCAATCCATAGTGGCTCCAACACGGCCGCGAGAGTTCAGTTCAAAGCGGATCCAAGACAGCAGCGATAGTCCCGTCCACAGGAAACCATCCCAAGCGGAGTCGGATCAGCAGCGTAGAGATGTCCCCAACCGATACACAGGCGAGCGGTCCATCCTGGGTCTCGACTCTGGACAGCCAGTACTTCATCCATGGTCGTCGGACCGGACCCCCTCCACAGGGGAGGGGGGGACATAGGAGAAAAAAAGAAAAGAAGCGGCAGATCAACTGGTCTAAAAAGGAGGTCTATTTAAAGGCTAGAGTATACAGATGAGTTTTAAGGTGAGACTTAAATGCTTCTACTGAGGTAGCTTCTCGAACTGTTACCGGGAGGGCATTCCAGAGTACTGGAGCCCGAACGGAAAACGCTCTATAGCCCGCAGACTTTTTTTGGGCTCTAGGAATCACTAATAAGCCGGAGTCTTTTGAACGCTGATTTCTTGCCGGGACATATGGTACAAGATAGGATGGAGCTAGACCGTGTAGTATTTTATACGTAAGTAGTAAAACCTTAAAGTCACATCTTAAGTGCACAGGGAACTATATATATATATATATATATATATATATATATATATATATATATGTATATATATATATATATATATATATATATCAAGCCTTTTGTTGTTTCACGCTGCTCTTCTTTCTCCCTTTGATTTTCGGGATCGAATTTGGCCTGAGTCTTTTTTTTTACATGTTTTCCTTGTCATTTCATTTCAGAGCTAAAATCCGGCATTGCAAAATGTGTAGAAAACAAGCCAACAATGACTACTATTTCCATTTTTAACAGTACATTATTTTTAGGTCCCGAAGTATGAAATAAGTGTCAATGTTGCCAGCCCTGTTAAGGAAGGAATGACTCACCCTTCCTTCTCTTTAGGATGTCAAGTGTTGTGCGCTCCCTTTGCTGCCCCACTTCTCTCTCTCTCTCTCTTTCTGCTGGCTTCATGAAGCGTACTTGCTGATGCTGCACAATACTACTTTTTTGCTGTCCACGAATAGAGTTTAACTGAAGCGTCCCATTTTTTAAATAGGGCTAATTCAGAATGTCCAATGGGTTTCTTTTTTCCCATAATGCTGTCATTTAAATCGTTTAGAGAACTGTTGCAGAACTATTGCATCGACAAGGGGGTGGGGGGGCATACAGTGTGACTGCCCCGCACAGAGGCCTGGTGAAAACACACAGGCGAAAAAATGCATTTTTTTCACCATCTTGCTTATCCTTGACAAATATCCTGCTGCTATTTCCCAGTACGACACTTTAAAAAGATAATGGTTACTTTTGGTACCCACGTCGCTGTTTTTTTTTCCCATCAGCTCTCATTTTGAAAAAATCACTTCCGGTTGGGATGTTCGGATCACGGTTTTATGCTGCCGATTACGATACCGATCACTTGTATTAACTGTAAAGGATTTAATGTGACGTTTGGCTGGCATGGTGTTGAGGGTCATTCTCTCAAGGTGCAGTGTGGGCTGGGACGAAGCGAAAGGTAAGAAATATTGGTTTATTTAAACTAAAGAACTCACTATGAACAGAAAAACTGGCACTGGGCAATAAACGAAAAACAAAAGAACTAGCATGGGAGCTAGAAAAAAACAAAAGTGCTAGCATGGGAGCTAGAGAAACAAACAATTACTTAGCGTGGAAACTAGCTGGTTGCGAACAGGAATACGGGATCGGATCAGAGTCGTCACTGTTGTGCAAAACACAAAGCTACGACGCGAGAACGAGTCAACTGAAAGGGCAGGCTTAAATAAGGATGGTAATCAACAAACAGGTGCGAGTCCGGAAACAAGAAGCAGGTGAAATAAATAAGCAACCATGGTGATAGAACAAACAAGGAAGTGCACAAACAAACTCAAAAATCCACAAAACATAAAGTATGAAATATTGGTTTATTTAAACTAAAGATCTCACTATGAACAGAAAAACTGGCACTAGACACAAAAGGCAAAACAACAGAACTAGCATGGGAGCTAGAAAAAAACAAAAGTGCTAGCATGGGAGCTAGAGAAACAAACAAATACTTAGCGTGGAAGCTAGCTGGTTGCGAACAGGAATACGGGATCGGATCAGAGTCGTCACTGTTGTGTGAAACACAAATCTATGAAGCGAAAACGAGTCAACTGAAAGGGCAGGCTTAAATAAGGATGGTAATCAACAAACAAGTGCGAGTCCTGAAACAAGAAGCAGGTGAAACAAATAAGCAACCATGGTGACAGAACAAACAAGGAAGTGCACAAACAAACTCAAAAATCCACAAAACATAAAGTAAGAAATATTGGTTTATTTAAACCAAAGAACTCACTATGAAGAGAAAAACTTGCACAAGACACAAAAGGCAAAACAACAGAACTAGCATGGGAGCTAGAAAAAAACAAAAGTGCTAGCATGGGAGCTAGAGAAACAAACAAATATTTAGCGTGGAAGCTAGCTGGTTGCGAACAGGAATACGGGATCGGATCAGAGTTGTCACTGTTGTGGGAAACACAAATCCACGATGCAAGAACGAGTCAACTGAAAGGGCAGGCTTAAATAAGGATGGTAATCAACAAACAGGTGCGAGTCCGGAAACAAGAAGCAGGTGAAACAAATAAGCAACCATGGTGACAGAACAAACAAGGAAGTGCACAAACAAACTCAAAAATCCACAAAACATATGATCCGGGTAGCTGATCATGACATTTAATTTATCAATGCTGTGTTATGGGACATGCTCGTACTGTCATTCCCTACGCTGCAGGAGCAGCGAGAACCTTTGCTGTGAGCGCAGCCATACACGCCCCTGTGCATACCAATCAGACCACGTTCACGTGCCTACATGGCTGCGGGCAATATGCAATCAACACACATGGGTCTAATGAGGTTCGACAGTATAAAGACCTACACAGCCGACAATTAAGCGACGGAACGTAGCTCTCTGTCTATAGTAAGCTTCGCGTCTCTAGGTCCTCCGTATTCCTCTGCTCCTTTTGTTCATTGGTTCCCGTCGTTTCCCCGTTCCCGCAGTATCCTCCGTCGCCTTTGAAGTGGGCTGTGTGGAACTTAAATGAACAATATCCAGTGTTGTGGTATTTCAATGAACTGGAATCCAGTGTGCTGTGGGGCCCTATGGTAGTGAATCACACCAGAGCTCATCTATCCATCCATTTTCTACTGCTTGCCACTTTTGAGGTCGCAGGTGGTAGACGTGGGAAGGAGGTGATAGACCGTGATGTTGCCAGGCAGGCTACCTGGTAACTGTGGCTTAAAAAACACTATGGTGATTGGTGAAAACAGGTGCGTGACATGGGGACAAGGTGAAAACTATTTGGTTGGCATGGTAATAAGATAAACAAGGAAGTGCAAAAAACAAAAAGCAAAAGAGTCTTAAGCAAACTAGAACATAACTAAAGAAAAACATGAACGGACATGACAGAATTTGGAGACACATAATTAGTTGCTAGTCGTTTGTCAGCCGGGGGATCAAAATTAAATACAGTGACAGCCAGAGGAGATTAACGTTTGTGATCAGAATTAAACGACAATCAGCAATTAAGTACTTTTTCATTAAAATATCAGCCAGTATTTTTTACCATCCATCCATCCATCTTCCTCCGCTTATTTGAGGTTGGGTCGCGGGGGCAACAGCCTAAGCAGGAAACCCAGACTTCCCTCTCCCCAGCCACTTTGTCTAGCTCTTCCCGGGGGATCCCGAGGCATTCCCAGGCCAGCCGGGAGACATAGTCTTCCCAACGTGTCCTTGGTCTTCCCCGTGGCCTCCTACCGGTTGGACGTGCCCTAAACACCTCCCTAGGGAGGCGTTCGGGTGGCATCCTGACCAGATGCCCGAACCACCTCATCTGGCTCCTCTCAATGTGAAGGAGCAGCGGCTTTACTTTGAGTTCCTCCCGGATGGCAGAGCTTCTCACCCTATCTCTAAGGGCGGAGGAAACTCATTTCGGCCGCTTGTACCCGTGATCTTATCCTTTCGGTCATGACCCAAAGCTCATGACCATAGGTGAGGATGGGAACGTAGATCGACCGGTAAATTGAGAGCTTTGCCTTCCGGCTCAGCTCCTTCTTCACCACAACGGATCGGTACAACGTCCGCATTACTGAAGACGCCGCACCGATCCGCCTGTCGATCTCACGATCCACTCTTCCCTCACTCGTGAACAAGACTCCTAGGTACTTGAACTCCTCCACTTGGGGCAGGGTCTCCTCCCCAACCCGGAGATGGCACTCCACCCTTTTCCGGGCGAGAACCATGGACTCGGACTTGGAGGTGATTATTCTCATTCCGGTCGCTTCACAACGGAATACAATGCAAATCATTTTCAACCCATATTCAGTTGAATATGCTAGAAAGACAACATATTTGATGTTCAAACTGATTTTTGCAAATAATCATTAACTTTAGAATTTGATGCCAGCAACACGCACAAAGAAGTTGGGAAAGGTGGTAATAAATACCGATAAAGTTGAGGGATGCTCATCAAACACTTATTTGGAACATCCCACAGGTGTGCAGGCTAATTGGGAACAGGTGGGTGCCATGATTGGGTATAAAAACAGCTTCCAAAAAAATGCTCAGCCTTTCATAAGAAAGGATGGGGCGAGGTACACCCCTTTGTCCACAACTGTGTGAGCAAATAGTCAAAAAGTTTAAGAACAACGTTTCTCAAAGTGCAATTGCAGGACATTTAGAGATTTCAACATCAACTAATCCAGGTGCGTGGCTCACACACCGCCACACAATTGACTTATCTCCTCGCAGAGTATAAAAGGGGAGAAAAAGGAAGGCCGCAACAGCGATCAAAGAGCACCAAGAAGCAGACGAGGACGAGGACAACGGCAGCTGAGAGAGCAAACGAGGAGCGAGCAGCGTAAGGGAGCTGAAAGAGCGATCCAAGCTGCAGTAAAGCCTTATTAAAAAATAAAGGAGTCAAACCTGCTCAAAAAAATATGTCCTTTCTGGGTGGTCCGCTGAACCCGCACGACGACGGCTTAAATCCGTCAAGGTAATATCGCTAAAATTCGCTCCATTTTGTCCACTAAAGACGCTGAGATCATTATCCATGCGTTTGTTACGTCTCGTCTCGATTACTGTAACGTATTATTTTCGGGTCTCCCCATGTCTAGCATTAAAAGATTACAGTTGGTACAAAATGCGGCTGCTAGACTTTTGACAAGAACAAGAAAGTTTGATCACATTACGCCTGTACTGGCTCACCTGCACTGGCTTCATGTGCACTTAAGATGTGACTTTAAGGTTTTACTACTTACGTATAAAATACTACACGGTCTAGCTCCATCCTATCTTGCCGATCGTATTGTACCATATGTCCCGGCAAGAAATCTGCGTTCAAAAGACTCCGGCTTATTAGTGATTCCTAGAGCCCAAAAAAAGTCTGCGGGCTATAGAGCGTTTTCCGTTCGGGCTTCAGTACTCTGGAATGCCCTCCCGGTAACAGTTTGAGATGCTACCTCAGTAGAAGCATTTAAGTCTCACCTTAAAACTCATCTGTATACTCTAGCCTTTAAATAAACCTCCTTTTTAGACCAGTTGATCTGCCGCTTCTTTTCTTTTTTCTCCTATGACCCCCCCCTCCCTTGTGGAAGGGGTCCGGTACGATGACCATGGATGAAGTACTGGCTGTCCAGAGTCGAGACCCAGGATGGACCGCTCGCCTGTGTATCGGTTGGGGATATCTCTACGCTGCTGATCCGCCTCCGCTTGGGATGGTTTCCTGTGGACGGGACTCTCGCTGCGGTCTTGGATCCGCTTTGAACTGAACTCTCGCGGCTGTGTTGGAGCCACTATGGATTCAACTTTCACAGTATCATGTTAGACCCGCTCGACATCCATTGCTTTCGGTCCCCTAGAGGGGGGGGGTTGCCCACATTTGAGGTCCTCTCCAAGGTTTCTCATAGTCAGCATTGTCACCGGCGTCCCACTGGCTGTGAATTCTCCCTGCCCACTGGGTGTGAGTTTTCTTTGCCCTTTTGTGGGTTCTTCCGAGGATGTCGCAGTCGTAATGGTTTGTACAGTCCTCTTTATCCCCGTTTAGTTACCGACTTCTTCCCTTTGGGGACTGAGGCACAATAACTTGAGTTGACCACTTATTTACAACTTTTATGCAATGGTGGACAAGGCAATAATCCAACAAACCAATCAAAATCAGCACCCGTCTCTGTGTTATATAACAGTGTTTGACTTACAAGACTTTTGGACAGACTCCTAATGCAGATTTTAGAAAAAGGTACTGCTTACCTTAGATGTTGGCCAAGTGAGTCTGTCCGTAAGTTTTCAAGAGCAGTCCAATTTTCAGCGTGTCATCCCGGACGAGCCCCCAAATTGTTGCGTTCTGACCCATTCTTCCTTCGGTCAACGCCCCCTGGTTCTTTTATGACACATAAGCTGGTTTTAAATCAATCAGAGACAGAGGTTGCTCATTTGAATATTTTATAACCAAAGCGCTTTGGGAGATCAATCTAGATACAACATTTCAAAGACACGGTCCAAATTGATCTAATCCTAAAATGGCAGTTTCTCCCTCCTCACTCACTCCTACCCGCCCCTCTTTTTCTCCTCCCTACCTTGGACAGTTGAGATAACAGGATGTTATGTCTTCATTCCAACATTCCAAATTCAAGGTCTATGTAAAAGGCTCACACTTTAGCTGTTCTAAAATCTGACGAGGAAATAAAAAGACAACCAAATCCAACAAGGGCTATATAAATAAACATTGATTGATTGATTGATGTAAACATTTTAAATTACACTCATTTTAGCCGAAATCCACTACATACAATGCCTGATTGGAAAAATAGATCGGCCTTCCGACAACATTTTTTTAACTCAATTTGGCCCCCAAGTCAAAACGTTTGGATACCCCTGTCCCAGCTGCATTTCTTGACAACACTAATACACTATTATGTCCATTTTTTTTCAGTTCTCCTGTTTTACATGCATCAAAATTGCCCAATGATCTTACATTTCATTCACAGTTGAATCCGTCCCTTGCATCAGCAATAATTTCTTCCTAAAGGTTTGTCTTTTTCTCTCTTCCTTATGTATCTGCCGTCCCCGCCGAGGTAATGAAGGGGCCACTTCACGCTCGGCGGGCTGCAATCACGGGCCACTGTCTGCGTTAAGGTAGCACAGCCTTTGAATATGTTCATCCCTTTGTACTCACCTCGAGGTGCATTATCGAGGCGTGCGCTTAACAAGTGAATACAATGTTTTTGACGTCCTAGTGCTACTTGTACTCCTCATCTCTGCAGGAAGCTCCAAAATGTCGTCCTTTGATAAAGATGTCATTCTAACTCGTGAGATGTCATTATTGTCCTCAAAGGACGGAATTATGGCGAGAAAGAGCCTCCCTCTCTCGGGGTTGCTCTTCCCTCATGCATAAAGGAGCTCTGCGGGATACTCAAATTAGGCCAAGCGGAATTGACATTTATATAGTAAAATGTGACGATTAAAACGTGGCTTCAGGGTTTTTTCAGAGCAGGGATTGGCGAAAAAAGAAACCTACAATAAAATATCCAACTAGGGTTGTACGGTATATTGGTATTAGAATAGTACAGTGACACTAATGAATCATATTCGGTACTATACCACGTCTGAAAAAGTACCGGTCTGCCGCAGGTGGCCAAATACGTTTGGCAAAATAGTATTTTTGTGTGCATTACCACTGTAAGTACAACAATTGTATAATCATGCTTTATCTTTTCTATAATTGCTAAGAAAACACACTTTTAGACTGTCATTTGGCAACACTTTGAACAACCCTGCTATACTTATTTTAGCTGGAAGGCAAAGTGTGACCTCGTGGTCAGCACCTCCTTTTTATGGAGCCTATTAAATAAACAAAAATAAAAAACCCAGCAAAAATAGAGAAACAGAGCAAAAAGGCATAACAAAATACGAAAAGGGAGAACTGTTGATACTAATGACCAACCAGTGTTTGTATTTAATTATAGTTACTTGTTACTTTACCAAAAACGTCATTGTATTACGAACATAATTAGTCTCTGTGGAGAGGCGGAGCCGACGGTCCGACTGAGAGGCAGGGCATGCTGGAGCCCGGCCCAATATGGCGGCAAAGAGGTGGGGATGGGGAGCGAGCGGCGAGGCGGGGCGTGCCGGGAGCGACGCTACAAACGAGATCAGGTGCGTGGATCCCGCACCTGGATACAATTAATGAGTCCTCTCACACTGTTAAAAAGGCGCGGCAGCTGTGAACGCCGACAGGAGAGGTGGAGAAACAAGGAACAAGAGGGAGAGACGACAGAACAAACAACAGCGCATGCAACGAGGAAGAGAGTGAGAGCAAGAGGCAGACAAAAACGACGTGGACGGCTGAAAAGCTACACGGATTAGCGAGCAGTGAGAGCGTGGACGGCTGCAAAGCAACCTGCAAAAGACTCGTCTTATTTGAAAAAATAAAGAAGTCTACACCTGTGAGCAAATGTCTGTGCTTGGTGGTCCACGGAACCCGCAAAACGGCACGAGTCCGTCACAGTCTCTAATAAATGTAATTAATTGTGAGGGAAAATTATTAAATATTCTAATATCTGGCACATGCAGTTGAGAGACGTTTCATGAGAGCAGAGTGCAAGTGGGCCTTTAAAAGGCAGTGCCTATTGCCGTGTGACCTCAGCGAGAGTGCGCCCAAAGCAGGATTTTAGCTCAGCTGTGTTTGTTAGCTTAGCAGAGGCAGTGACAGAAGCTCTGTTGAATCTTTTCACTGAATTATAGACACATAACATTCCTCTCTACTCATTGTCATATTTGAAAGTGCAATGCTTTGCAGCCAGTAGCACAGCCTTTGAAGGAGCATAGGTATGGGCAGCATCTGTGAAATTTAGTTTGCAGGAACGGAGTGAGTTTAGGGTTGAATTGTCCATCCTCGTTCTGTTCTCTGTCACTGTCTTTTTTTGGACATTACTACTTGCCGTTGTTTTGAAGCAATGCATGATGGGATTCCGGATGTTGTGTGCCAGTGTATTAACGTGCCGGCTGGAATAAACACACGCTGATAAATAGCCCGGTGCCTGTCTACTTTATGGGTTATAGATCAAGCTATGGATAACAGAGATATCTATAATAGTCTGCGTCTTGTTGTGTGCGCAGTTGTGCACTGAGCTCTAAAACCCGTTAATGTTAAAACGTGACTGGGCCGGCACAATGTTTATATGGAGGAAAAGTGGACGTGACTACAGGCTGTCCTCACTCAGGTCCGGCTGGAAATCGGTTGTCCCGGGAGAGACACTGAAATTCAGGAGTCACCTGGAAAATTCCAGAGGGTTGGCAAATATGGACACCATGAATGCCTTTCCGGATCGTTGGACGGGCGGCGCTCGAAGACGGAAAGGCAGAAAGAGAGTGTCGGGGGTGAGATAGAAAACAAAGCGACCGGGTTCTTTAAAAAGTCATCGGATGAATGGACTTTGCAAATTGTCAAGCTGAAAGACCACTCGCCGTTTAATTATCAAGTAAAGTTCTTAATAAGAGAAGCCCGCTGAGAGTGGGGGACAAAAGGAAGCGGGACAGTTCCACGGAAATGCAATTAGCTAAATATCATTTGGCTGCAGTTGAATTTAAAAAAAAAGTGCAAAAAGGCAGGACCATGGTCCTTTATGTAGAACGAAAGACTTTGTCACATATGGCGCCGGAACAATGCCTATATCCTCAGGCATTAAAATCACACTCCGCGTGTGGCCTCTGTACGGCCGCTAAGTGTCAAAACGTGGACTATGGTGTGTTTTTTTTCTCCCGGAATGCAAAGGAACTGGACCGGACATGGCGTGAAGGTAAAGACATGTTTAAATAACCACTATGAAAAACAAAAGGCGCCCACAAGGCGGGGAACAAACTTGGCTGATGAAACAAAACAAACAAACTAGCACAAAGGCAGAACTATGTGCATAAAAATTAAATACACCAACTGTGGCAAAAACGTACTAGTGGTGACGAGAGCACGGCAGCATGAACTATGACATGGAATAGGTATGAAACAGAGTGTACAGTACAGAGTATAATGACGCCAGGCCAACTGCCTGGCAACGACAAGCTTAAATAATAATAGTAACATGATTATCGACAGGTGCGTGAGTCCAAACAAATCCGGTGTGTGAGTCCAAGTGAATCAGGTGAACTAATTGGCCGTCATGGTAACCAAACAAGGGAGCGTAAACAGGAACTAAAAAGAGTCTTCAACCAACAGAACATAACTAAACAAAACGTGATCACAAAGACATGACAGTAAGAACATATTTGGTCCGACCAAATACGCCTGATTAGCACTCCACACAAGTCAGCAAAGCTCACTTTTGCGCATTCATGCACAGCGTAAAAATGACCAGATGTTCCTCCAAGGGAGTTTAAGTTACTGGTCAATCAGAAGTTATTTTGATGACACATAAACTGAGTTTAAATGATCACCCAGAAAATAATAGGTATTTTGCAATTTATTCCAAAGCTTTGGAGAGCCCAACCTAAATAAGCAACACATTCAAATCACGTCGCCTAGTTGATCTGAAAACATTACGGACGTGTTGTCTTTTTCAATATGTCCCTCGACCCCACCCTCTGGAACGAATACACATGTCTATTGTCCTCCTTAGCTGGGCACAGGATGAGATAAGAAGGGAGTATTGCTACTCCTCACATTCCTAAAGCCAAGGTTAACTTGCAGTGTACCATGGACATGAGATTTTAAAACAGAAAGTGTACAAATGGAAAACACTAGCTATTTCAAATATGACTATAGAAAGAAATAACACTTAAATATGGATATATGTAGATATCTATCTCCGTCAGTGGCCAAAATGAGACAAAGAAAGAGTGGCATAAAACACGTCTTTCTGTGGCAGTGTTGGAGAAAGTTGTACATGTAAACAAACTACGGTGAGTTCAAGAAAAACATTTAGGTTTGTGTCGGGTTTGTCCTCCTACAGATACCATACAATATATATTTTTTCCCTCATCTTTTTTAATTTCATACATTTTGAAAATGCTCCTGGGAGTCAGTAGGGCGGCACAAAAGAGTGACGGGTTGCCGACCCCCGAACCAGGAGTATGCCAAATAAACAAATTACCTATTTAAACATGTTACTGTTCAAACCATGTACTTGAACTCCTTCAGGCCAAACCAGTCTTGTTCGCGAGTGAGAGAAGATTGGATCGACAGGCGGATCGGTGCGGCATCTTCAGTAATGCGGACGCTATATCGGTCCGTTGTGGTTGAAGAAGGAGCTGAGCCGGAGGGCAAAGCTCTCAATTTACCGATCGATCTACGTTCTCATCCTTACCTATGGTCATGAGCTTTGGGTTATGACCGAAAGGACAAGATGACGGGTACAATTGGTCGAAATTAATTTCCTCCGCCGGGTGGCGGGGCTCTCCCTTAGAGATAGGGTGAGAAGCTCAAAGTAAAGCCTGTAGGAGCCAGATGAGGTTGTTCAGGCATCTGGTCAGGATGCCACCCGGACGCCTCCTTAGGGAGGTGTTTAGGGCACGTCCGACCGGTAGGAGGCCATCAATCAATCAATCAATGTTTATTTATATAGCCCCAAATCACAAATGTCTCAAAGGACTGCACAAATCATTACGACTACAACATCCTCGGAAGAACCCACAAAAGGGCAAGGAAAACTCACACCCAGTGGGCAGGGAGAATTCACATCCAGTGGGACGCCAGTGACAATGCTGACTATGAGAAACCTTGGAGAGGACCTCAGATGTGGGCAACCCCCCCCCCCATCTAGGGGACTAAAAGCAATGGATGTCGAGCGGGTCTAACATGATACTGTGAAAGTTCAATCCATAGTGGCTCCAACACAGCAGCGAGAGTCCCGTCCACAGGAAACCATCTCAAGCGGAGGCGGATCAGCAGCGTAGAGATGTCCCCAACCGATACAGCCGAGCGGTCCATCCTGGGTCCCGACGAGCGGTCCATCCTGGGTCTCGACTCTGGACAGCCAGTACTTCATCCATGGTCATCGGACCGGACCCCCTCTACAAGGGAGGGGGGGACATAGGACAAAGAAAAAAAGCGGCAGATCAACTGGTCTAAAAAGGAGGTTTATTTAAAGGCTAGAGTATACAGATGAGTTTTAAGTGAGACTTAAATGCTTCTACTGAGGTAGCATCTCGAACTGTTACCGGGAGGGCATTCCAGAGTACTGGAGCCCGAACGGAAAACGCTCTATAGCCCGCAGACTTTTTTTGGGAATCACTAATAAGCTGGAGTCTTTTGAACGCAGATTTCTTGCCGGGACATATGGTACAATACAATCGGCAAGATAGGCTGGAGCTAGACCGTGTAGTATTTTATACGGAATTAGTAAAACCTTAAAGCCACGGGGAAAACCCAGGACACTTTGGGAAGACTATGTCTCCCAGCTGGCCTGGGAACGCCCCAGGATTCCCCGGGAAGAGCTGGACGAAGTGGCTGGGGAGAGGAAAGTCTGGGCTGCCCTGCTTAGGCTGCTGCCCCCGCGGCCCGACCTTGGATAAGCGAAGAAGATGGATGGAAGTTACTGTTCAAACTGTGTGTGGCCGACAATATTAAAATATACTTAAAACAAGTTTTGTGCCTTGTTTTTGATGAATATTTAGTCCTGCCACTACGCTACTGTATTTCAATGTTGGTAATTATGGTGGTAAATTTTTTCTAAGGCGAAACTTGGTGAAAAAAGTTCTCTGTGAAAGGACAAATTACACGTATTTTGGGTTATTTTGTCTAAAGACCGCCATTTTCCTTAGAAGGGACACACAACGGGTTGCCTTGTACCGCGTATAACCAGAAGAGAATACGCTCTCAGAAAAGAGGGGGAGTGCATTTTTCCCGCTTTTTTGTGTCATTCGAAACGGACAAAACCCATCGCGAGCGTCATTATGTATTTCGCTCCCTTTGAGCCCACCAGGGTTAAAACACTGAAGTGGTTGAAAGTCTTGCAACATATTCCGGTCGAATAAAGGGGAACATTATCACCAGACCTATGTAAGCATCAATATATACCTTGATGGTGCAGAAAAAAGCCCATATATTTTTTTAACCGACTTCCGAACTCCAAATGGGTGAATTTTGGCGAATTAAACGCCTTTCTGTTTATCGAGCTGGAGGCGATGACGTCAGAATGTGACGTTGCCGAGGTAACACACCCGCCATTTTCATTTTCAACACATTACAAACACCGGGTATCAGCTCTGTTATTTTTCCGTTTTTTTTGACTATTTTTTGGAACCTTGGAGACATCATGCCTCGACGGTGTGTTGTCGGAGGGTGTAACAACACTAACAGGGAGGGATTCAAGTTGCACCACTGGCCCGAAGATGCGAAAGTGTCTGCCGCCAGACCCCTATTGAATGTGCCAGAGTGTCTCCACATTTGACCGGCGATGCAAAGACAGACATGGCACAGAGATGTATGGATAACCTGCAGATGGATTTGCAACGATAAAGTCAATGAAATCACAAAGGTGAGTTTTGTTGATGTTGACTGCCAGCTAATCGATGCTAACATGCTATGCTAATCGATGCTAACATGCTATTTACCGGCGGTGCTAAAGCAGACAGGGCACAGAGATGTATGGATAACCTGTAGATGCATTTGCAACTATATTACGTTTCCTTCCACCCACATTTAATGCGAAACAAACACTTACCAATCGACGGATTTAAGTTGCTCCAGTGTCAAATGATGCGAAAGTCCTGATCGTTTGGTCCGCACATTTTACCGGCGATGCTAACACAGCTATTCGGCCATGCTATGGCTATGAATAGCGTCAATAGCTTCAGTTTCTTCTTCAATACTTTCATACTCCAACCATCCGTTTCAATACATGCGTAATCCGTTGAATCGCTTAAGTCGCTGGAATCCGAGTTTGTATCCGAGCTAATGTCGCTATATCTTGCTGTGGTATTCCCATTGTTTGTTTACATTGGCAGCACTGTGTGACGTCACAGGGAAATGGATAGTGGTTTCGAAGATAGTGAAATCAAGGCACTTTAAAGCTTTTTTTAGGGATATTCCGAGACCGGTAAAATTTTGAAAAAAACTTCCAAAAATACAACAAGCCAGTGGGAACTGATTTTTATTGTTTTCAACCCTTTTGCAATTGTGACAATGGTCCCCTTTAAAAAGATCAGACATCATTTACTGCTGCAACCCGAAACTTCTCTTTTGACATCATAAACATTTTTTTTTTATGCTGATGTGAGTTTTTTACAACGCCGCCACCTCATGCTGTGCATTTCCAATCAGCGGTATTCAGAACGAGAGTCGAAAAGAGACCAGGTGAAATCTATGACTGCCAATCACTGGGAAGGACCGATCAATATGACCTTTTGGCCTCAATTTTTCTCGCTTTTGACGCCTGCCGCCTGGTTCATCCAGTGCGAGATATCTTTGGGGTTCATCACTTTGACACATTGTCGGTAATGCAAACCATTTCTGAAGATCAGTTGAGAAAGTTTAGACAGCAAGCAAAGATCGCCAGATTGTGACCAAAAGGCTAACTTTCTCATATGGAATGTTTTAATTTGTTAATGTTGATCGTTATTGACAGTATCACCAAAATATTGAACCTAATTCCCTTTTTCTCTTTGATGACATACACCTGTCTATGAATGTTCTCGTTTATCCAGGTAATCGTAAACTCAGGGCATTCAATCGATCGCAACTGGACTGTTAGGTTGGTCTTGGAAGACGTTTCGCCTCTCATGCTCGTAGACTTAAATTGGTCAGACCTAGTCTTAGAATGAAATTCGTCGTTACCAGTGTCGGGCCATGCTTTTCCCACCTAGGCCTTTAGCGATGTCCGACTGTCAGGTTCAAACACTGATGACATCTATTAAACAGACAAGAAGCAAGGAACCGTGCAGACACAGAGTTCAATTCAACCCATGAGGAGAACGTATGGAGCTGAACACTTAGTAACAGTCTTGCCCTACACTCTAATGTTCAGCTCCCGTGTCACTCTATTTATTCAGAGTTCCATAGTCAACATCACTAAGGCCATCCCTAAAAGGAGTGGTCACATATATTATGCAAAGAAGGTCCAGGACGCACAGTACGGGCTGGGGGGCTTTGTGATTTCGCCTTGTCCCCGCTTCGTCTGAGTGTTGTCATCTTATTTTCGTTGAGGTCTTTGAAGTCCTTGGCTGTTAGCGGGCTAAAACAAAGACAACATCTGTGGCTGAGGGCACCCGTCAGACAAAAAGTTGTGTCCTTGCATTGATTAGAAAAAGTCTAACTTGAGCATAATAGCTAATAACTAAAGCAATGGACGTTCAGCATACTAAAGTTAGTGTGGTAATGTATACATAATTATTCTAACACCGACTTTAATGATTACCTCTCAAAATACCACAATTTGTGTCACCACATGAACATTGGTGGAGAAATACTATACAGAAACACATTTTAACACTACTGGGCATTGTACAAAATGGATTATTTTCTGGCGCATTTAAAAATCAATAAACCTGCATCAGCCATTAAAACATATCTCATGTGGTACTGTCAAAATAAAATTTGCCAAAAACATATTAAACGTGAAAAAATTCAGAAATACAATATTTAAACTCACAATTTGTATCACCCATTCGAGGCCGTATAGCCCCTTGTAGTCGGTTGATTCGAGTGTGAATTTCCCCATTTCATCGCCAACATCGTCTAACAAGGTTTCTCTTTAAATATCCCTCTTGAAAATGGCCTTGCCACCTAATCAGCGTTTTGTTCTCCTTCTTTGTGGGTCAACACTTCCTGCTTCCTGCTAAATTGCAACTTGTAATTGGATACTCACTCACAGTCTCGTTAACGTCAAGATACCTAGCTAGGCTACCGTCAACAACTTGTGATTTTATTGGCTGTCGCATCTGTCTATCAACTGTATGTGCCAATTCATTTACTGTGCATAGACGCCCGAATTGTTGATTCTGAGGACCCCGGGCAGATTTCGTACAGCATGGCAACATAGGCTAGCTAAATACTGATTGGATAAAAACGCTAACCTAAAAACAACAGCCCTGGAAGGAGCATAATATGGCATGAAGAGAATATGAATACTTTAAAATATTTAGGTAAAATCAATAAAAAAATACTTGTATATTGAACTATAATCATGATTTCTGGTTGTTTTAGGCCAGCAGAGGCCTTGCTGGGGCCCTGACAGCACACCACGGGTCATTACTAGTCTAGTGGCTGGTGCCAATACCTCAACAGGCTTCATCAGTTCATGCTCATAGACTTAGATTGGTCAGATTTAGTCTTAGACTTAAACTGGTCGGATCCAGTCTAGCGGCTGGTGCCAAAACCCTAAATATTTATACTCCAAAACCAGTCATTTGTTTACAACTGAATGGTATTCTTATGTTGGGTGTTTGGACTATTTTGGACTGGCAGTCGTCAGTCAACAGCTATTGTTCAGCCACACAATACCTCAATGCTAACGGGAAATTACAACTGCCGTTGGTTTTGACATTTAGGATTTCTCGTTTCCATAAAATCAGTTGTTTGTCTCACGACGACAAGGCCAAACAATCCTTGCCAAGGCACACCCTACTGGTTTTGAAGTATAAATATTTTGGGTTTTGCAACCAGCCCCTGGAGTAGATCTGACCAATCTAGGACTAAGACTAAATCTGACCAATCCAAGTCTATGACCATGGACTGATAAAACCTACTGAGGTATTGGAACCAGCCGCTAGAGTACATCTGACCAATCTAAGTCTAAGACTGGATTTGACCAACCTAAATTTATGAGAATGAACTAATGAAGCCTAATGAGGTATTGGCACCAGCCGCTACACTAGATCTGACCAACGTAAGACTAAGACTAGATCTGACTAATCCGAGTCTATGAGCATGAACTGATGAAGCATACAGAGATAATGGCACTAGCTGCTAGACTAAATCTGACTAATCAAAGTCTATGAGCATGAATTGATGAAGCCTACCGAAGTATTGGCACCAGCCGGTACACTAGTTCCGACCAATCTAAGTCTAAGACTAAATTGGACCAACCTAAGTTTATGAGAATGAACTAATGGTGCCTAATGAAGTATTGGCACCGAACGCTGGACTAGATCTGACCAACCTAAGACTAAGACTAGATCTGATCAATCCAAGTCTATGAGCATGAACTGATGAAGCCTACTGTGATAATGACACCAGCCGTTAAACTAAATCTGACTAATCAAAGTCTATGAGCATGAACTGATGAAGCCTACCGAGGTATTGGCACCAGCCGCTAGACTAGTTCTGACCAATCTAAGTCCAAGACTAGATTTGACCAACCTAAGTCGATGAGAATGAACTAATGGAGCCTAATGAGTTATTGTCACCAGATGCTGGACTAGATCTGACCAACCTAAGACTAAGACTAGATCTGACCAATCCAAGTTTATGAGCATGAACAGATGAAGCCTACCGAGATAATGGCACCAGCCGCTAGACTAAATCCGACTAATCAAAGTCTATGAGCATGAACTGATGAAGCCTACTGAGGTATTGGCACCAGCTGCTGGACTGGATCTGACCAATTTAAGCCTTAGACTAGATCTGACCAACCTAAGACTAAGACTAGATCTGACCAATCCGAGTTTTTGAGCATGAACTGATGAAGCCTACTGAGATAATGGCACCAGCCTCTAGACTAAATCTGACTAATCAAAGTCTATGAGCATGAACTGATGACAGCTGCTGGACTGGATCAGACCAATTTAAGCCTTAGACTAGATCCAACCAACCTAAGACTAAGACTAGATCTGACCAATCCGAGCCTATGAGCATGAACTGATGAAGCCTACTGAGATAATGGCACCAGCCTCTAGACTAGATCTGACCAATCCAAGTTTAAGACTAAATCTGACCAATCTAAGTCTATGAGCATGGACTGATGAAGCCTACTGAGGTATTGGCACCAGACGCTAGACTACATCTGACCAACCTAAGACTTAGATTAGATCTGACCAATCCAAGGCTATGAGCTTGAACCGATAAAGCCTACTGAGATAATGGCACCAGCCGCTAGACTAAATCTGACTAATCAAAGTCTATGAGCATGAACTGATGAAGCCTACTGAGGTATTGGCACCAGCTGCTGGACTGGATCTGACCAATTTAAGCTTTAGACTAGATCTGACCAACCTAAGTCTATAGGCATGAAATGACGAGGACTACTCTGATAAGAAGCGAAACGTTGATATTCAATTTAGCCCAAAATACATCGCGAACAAGACGAGACAAAAGACCGCAGACTTTGTTTTAAAACTGGGTGAGGAATATGATAAATGTATCATCTAAACAGGGAACACAAGTCTTGTGCTGAAAAATATAAACATACCATCAATTGTCATCCCAGCGAGAGTGGATGTGTTGTAGAGTAAGTGATTGTTTTACTATGTTTTTAGTTTTTATTTCTTGTTTAGTATTTAGCAATACCGATGCATGGTGCTTGGTGTTTTACTAGACCTGGTTCTGTTTAACACACAGTTTCTCAAACTTGTAGCTTATCCTCCTTATATTCAGGCTCAAAAATATAAGATTCTGGATCATAATTTGTCTCAAAGTAGTCTTTGCTGGCTTTTGTGAAGTCTGCCTTGAGTGGTAATAATTATACTATCTTGCAGGGAATAGTCTTAGACTTAGACTCAGTGAATGTTAAGACATTTTCTGTGAAATCAATGCATGGCCTTGATGCAATAAATGGTGAATTGTAGGTTATTATGAATTGGCCTGTTATTATATTACATACTAAAAATAGCACTTCCAAGTCTAAGTCCATGGTTTTTACTCGGATAAGGGTGGAGTGCTATCTCCGGGTTGGGGACAACATCTTGCCCCAGGTAGAGGAGTTCAAGTACGAGTGAAGGAAGTGTGGATTGTGAGACCGACAGGTGGATCAATGCGGCATCCGCAGAGATCCGGACCCTGTGGTGAAAAAGGAGTTGAGCCGGAAGGCAAGGCTCTCAATTTACCGGTCGATCCTCACCTATGGTCATGAGCTTTGGGTTATGACTGAAAGGACAAAATCACGAGTACAAGCGGCAGCAAAAACCAGCAAGACCCAAGACATGTCGGTAAGACCATGTCTCCCGGCTGGTCTAGGAACGCCTCAGGATACCCCGGGAAGAGCTAGACCAGGGGTAGGGAACCTATGGCTCTAGAGCCAGATGTGGCTCTTTTGATGACTACATATGGCTCTCAGATAATTATATTTATATAGCGCTTTTCTCTAGTGACTCAAAGCGCTTTACAAAGTGACACCCAATATCTAAGTTACATTTAAACTAGTGTGGGTGGCACTGGGGGCAGGTGTGTAAAGTGTCTTGCCCAAGGACACAACGGCAGTGACTAGGATGGCGGAAGCGGGACTCGAACCTCGAACCCTCAGGTTGCTAGCACGGCCACTCTACCAACCGAGCTATGCCGAGAAACTGTGTTATACTCTTCCATATCAGTAGGTGGAAGTCGGTAGCTAATTGCTTTGTAGACGTGGGAAACAGCGGGAGGCAGAGTGCAGGTAAAAAGGTGTCTAATGCTTAAACCAGGGGTAGGGAACCTATGGCTCTAGAGCCAGATGACTGCATCTGGCTCTCAGATAAATCTTAGCTGACATTGCTTAACACGATAAGTAATGAATAATTCCGCTGGTAATCACAGTTTCAAAAATAACGTTAAAATTATAAAACATTCTCATGCATTTTAATCCAACCATCCGTTTTCTACCGCACCTGTTCAAGATGTGGCATTAATGGTAAGAAGTGTTATATGTATTATCGGTTATTTTTTATAATAACAATGTTGTTAAAAAGAATAAGACACTTATTATACTCTACAAATGTTGGTCATACTTAAAAATGCACGAATTTAGTTGAATTCAATGTTGAAAAATGTTATATGGCTCTTACGGAAATATATTGTGAAATATTTGGCTTTCATGGCTCTCTCAGCCAAAAAGGTTCCCGACCCCTGAGCTAGACTAACTGTGGAGAGGGAAGTCTGGGATTCTGTTCTTAGGCTGCTGCCCCTGTGACCCAACTTCGGATAAGCAGAAAAAGATGGATGGATGAATCAATGAAAATATTACATACTGCACGTTTGCAAAATGTTGGAGGTTTTTTTATTTGGCGGAATACATCAAATCCACATAAGCTAGATTTTTAGTCCGCCAAGGCTGACCTTTGTCACCGATTCTGTTCATAGCTGTTATGGACAGAATTTCTAGGCGCAGTCAAGGCGTTGAGGGGGTCCGGTTTGATGGCTGCTTTTTACAGATGATGTGGTCCTGATGGCTTCATCTGGCCAGGATCTTCAGCTCTCACTGGATCGGTTCGCAGCCGAGTGTAAAGCGACCGGGATGAGAATCAGCATCTCCATGTCTGAGTCCATGGTTCTCGCCCGGAAAACTGTAGAGTGCCATCTCCGGGTTGGGGAGGAGACCCTGCCCCAAGTGGAGGAGTTCAAGTACGAGTGAGGGAAGTGTGGAGTGTGAGACCGACAGGTGGATCAATGCGGCATCCGCAGAGATCCGGACCCTGTGGTGAAAAAGGAGTTGAGCCGGAAGGCAAAGCTCTCAATTTACCAGTCGATCTACGGTCCCATCCTCACCTATGGTCATGAGCTTTGGGTTATTACCGAAAGGACAAAATCACGAGTACAAGCGGCAGCAAAAACCAGCAAGACCCAAGACATGTCGGTGAGACCATGTCTCCCGGCTGGTCTAGGAACGCCTCGGGATACCCCGGGAAGAGCTAGACAAAATAGCTGGGGAGAGGGAAGTCTGGGATTCTATCCTTAGGCTGCTGCCCCTGGGATCCGACTTCGGATAAGTAGAAGAAGATTGATGGATGAATCAATGAAAATATTACATACTGCATGTTTGCAAAAATCTTGGAGGTTTTCTTTATCCGGCAGAATACATCAAATTCACATAAGGTAGATTTTTAGTCCGCCAAGGCTGCTCTTTGTCACCGATTCTGTTCATAACTTTTATGGACAAAATTTCTAGGCGCAGTCAAGGCGTTGTGGGGATCCGTTTTGGTGGCTGCTTTTTGCAGATGATGTGGTCCTGATGGCTTCATCTGGCCAGGATCTTCAGCTCTCACTGGATCGGTTCGCAGCCGAGTGTAAAGCGACCAGGATGAGAATCAGCATCTCCATGTCTGAGTCCATGGTTCTCGCCCGGAAAACGGTAGAGTGCCATCTCCGGCTTGGGGAGGAGACCCTGCCCCAAGTGGAAGAGTTCAAGCACCTCGGAGGCTTGTTCACGAGAGAGGGAAGAGTGGATCGTGAGATCAACAGGCGGATCGGTGCGGCGTCTTCAGTAATGCTGACGCTGTATCGATCCGTTGTGGTGAAGAAGGAGCTGAGCCGGGTGGCAAAACTCTCAATTTACCGGTCGATCTACATTCCCATCCTCACCTATGGTCATGAGCTTTGGGTTGTGACCGAAAGGACAAGATCAGGGGTACAAGCGGCCGAAATGACCGGGATGAGAATCAGCATCTCCAAGTCCGAGTCCATGGTTCTCGCCCGGAAGACGGTGGAGTGCCATCTCCGGCTTGGGGAGGAGACCCTGCCCCAAGTGGAGGAGTTCAAGTACCTAGGAGTCTTGTTCACGAGTGAGGGAAGAGTGGATCGTGAGATCGACAGGCGGATCGGTGCGGCGTCTTCAGTAATGCTGACGCTGTATCAATCCATTGTAGTTAAGAAGGAGCTGAGCCGGGAGGCAAAACTCTCAATTTCCCGTCCTCACCTATGGTCATGAGCTTTGGGTCATGACCGAAAGGACAAGATCACGCGTACAAGCGGCCGAAATGGGTTTCCTCCACCGGGTGGCGGGGCTCTCCCTTAGAGATAGGGTGAGAAGCTCTGCCATCCGGGGGGGAGCTCAAAGTAAAGCCGCTGCTCTGGTCAGGATGCACGCCCAACTGGTAGAAGGTCACGGGGAAGACCCAGGACACGTTGGAAAGACTATGTCTCCGGGCTGGCCTGGGAACGGCTCGGGATCCCCCGAAAAGAGCTCGACGAAGTGGCTGGGGAGAGGGAAAGTCTGGTCTTCCCTGCTTAGGCTGCTGCCCCCGCGACCCGAACTCGGAAAGAATGGATGGCTAGATTTTGAGTTGTCTATTATAATTTATATATTACAATTCCGAATGCGTAAAAAAGAGAAAAACATGTTTTTGTTTCACATCGGAATTGTGAATGATATACAAAATCTACAAACAGAAGTGCAGTTCTCCTTTAAGATTAGGGATAAATCTGATGGGTAAATCAATAAACTTGTCTGACCTTTGACTTCAGCTCCTTAAAACATGTTATCGCTCAAAATGAACATGTTTTTAGTTTTCCTTTTACATAAACCGGGGAAGTCTTTGGAGGCCGAAACCTCTGGAGGGACCAAAACTCAATCGACTCCAAACAGACTGGTCGTGCCGCCAAGGGGTCACCTGTGTGGTTTTGTCTCGGCACGCGTTGTGTGTGGGCAAATATTCCAACCCGCTCCGGGAACGCCGTGACAGACTCGTCCTTCTTTTAGCGTCCAGAGGTAACAGCTGCTATGGTCCGATTGTGTCCTTTTACCCATGGCTGGAGGAAGCCTGGTTTGTAGTGCATCCAAGATGACAGTCCCTGGTTGGACATGGCGCTTTTATTATATATTTAATTGGAAATGCAGTTCTCGAAAGGTGCCTGTGGGCTCAGCATGAACCTTAATTTGCTCATTTGGAGGTAAAAATATGGACAACCCAAAGATCATTCAAAGTACAGTCATCGCTAGTTTTTTAGCTCACGAGTTGGCGGATATCCGAAACATTAAATACGTACAGTTGTTAATAGAACATTGTGAAAAACACAAATAAGTCGTTTTTTATTACTGACTATAAAAATACAAAAGTATTGACGATATTTAGTCTTGCGGTCTTCTGTTTGTAAATAGAGTTCCAAAGTATGTTCTGGTGTTTTGAACAGCACGTATGAAGACACATGAATGAACCATTTTTAATTGAACAAGCAAATAGTGCCTTAAAATGTAATAAAAGTACAAACTCCGTTTCCATATGAGTTGGGAAATTGTGTCGGATATAAATATAAACGGAATACAATGATTTGCAAATCCTTTTCAACCCATATTCAGTTGAATGCACTTCAAATACAACATATTTGATGTTCAAACTCATAAACTTTATTTTTTTAGCAAATAATAATTAACTTAGAATTTCATGGCTGCAACACGTGCCAAAGTAGTTGGGAAAGGGCATGTTCACAACTGTGTTGCATCACCTTTTCTTTTAACAACACTCAATATTGGGAAATGAGGAAACTTATTGTTGAAGATTTGAAAGTGGAATTATTTCCCATTCTTGTTTTATGTAGAGCTTCAGTCGTTCAACAGTCCGGGGTCTCCGCTGTCGTATTTTAAGCTTCATAATGCGCTACACATTTTCGATGGGAGACAGGTCTGGACAGCAGGCGGGCCAGGAAAGTACCCGCACTCCTTTTTACGAAGCCCCACTGTTGCTGAATGTGGCTTGGTATTGTCTTGCTGAAATAAGCAGGGGCGTCAATGAAAAAGACGGCGCTTAGATGGCAGCATATGTTGTTCCAAAACCTGTATGTACCTTTCAGCCTTAATGGTGCCTTCACAGATGTGTAAGTTACCCATGCCTTGGGCATTAATGCACCCCCATACCATCACAGGTGCTGGCTTTCGAACTTTGCGTTGATAGCAGTCCTGATGGTTCACTTCCCCTCTGATCCGGATGACACAATGTCGAATATTTCCAAAAACAATTTGAAATGTGGACTCGACAGACCAAAAAACACTTTTCCACTTTGCATCAGTCAGTCTTAGATGATCTCGGGCCCATAGAAGCCGGCTCGTTTCTGGATGTTGTTGATAAATGGCTTTCGCTTTGCATAATAGAGCTTTAACTTGCACTTACAGATGTAGCAACAAACTGTATTTAGTGACAGTGGTTTTCTGAAGTGTTCCTGAGCCCATGTGGTGATATCCTTTAGAGATTGATGTCGGTTTTTGATACAGTGCCGTCTGAGGGATCGAAGGTCACGGTCATTCAATGTTGGTTTCCGGCCATGCCGCTTACGTGGAGTGATTTCTCCAGATTCTCTTAACCTTTTGATGACATCATGGAGCGTAGATGTTGAAATCCCTAAATTTCTTGCAATTGCACTTTGAGAAACGTTGTTCTTAAACTGTTTGACTATTTGCTGACACAGTTGTGGACAAAGGGGTGTACCTCGCCCCATCCTTTCTTGTGAAAGGCTGAGCATTATTTGGGAAGCTGTTTTTATACCCAATCATGGCACCCACCTGTTCCCAATTAGCCTCCACACCTGTGTGATGTTCCAAATAAGTGTTTGATGAGCATTCCTCAACATTATTAGTGTTTATTGCCACCTTTCCCAACTTTTTTGTCACGTGTTGCTGGCATCAAACTCTAACGTTAATGATTATTTGCAAAAAAAAAATGTATCAGTTGGAACATCAAATATGTTATCTTTGTAGCATATTCAACTGAATAAGAGTTGAAAAGGATTTACAAATCATTGTATTCCGTTTATATTTACATCTAACACAATTTCCCAACTCATATGGAAACAAGGTTTGTATGTACAGTATGTGTACTTTGAGTGTGTAGGTATGTATGGTATTAGTGTTTGTATGTGGGAGCGTACAGTAGGTAGATACGTGTGCCCCTATGTATGCATGACACTTTCAACTCAATGGCAAAGGCTACTTCCTGACTACTAGTTTATACACTACTGCCATCTAGTGGATTGGAATTGCAACTGCACAACAACGTCTACTATGGAGTATAACACTTGCAAATGGGACTCAGAAGTGTAAAGATAACAAGATAACACCTGATCAGTTTTAAATTATAAATAAAAAAAAATCTAGATTTAACATTTATCAGTGGTATAAATTCAAATGTTAAAGGGTAGCCATCGCTGTCTGTCATTGAACCAATTAAGCGTGTCAGTTGATGTGTCACTGGATAAGTTTTTAAAAGCCTACTGAAATGAGATGTTCTTATTCAAACGGGGATAGCAGGTCCATTCTATGTGTCATACTTGATCATTTCGCGATATTGCCATATTTTGGCTGAAAGGATTTAGTAGAGAACATCGACGATAAAGTTCGCAACTTTTGGTTGCTAATAAAAAAGCCTTGCCTGTACCGGAAGTAACAGACGATGTGCGGGTGACAAAACCGGTTGTGGATTTCGTCACACCTTAACATTGTTTACAATCATGGCCACCAGCAGCGAGAGCGATTCAGACCGAGAAAGCGACAATTTCCCCATTAATTTGAGCGAGGATGAATGATCGGTGGATGAGGAAAGTGAGAGTGAAGGACTAGAAAAAAAAAAGACTATACAGTGGGAGCGATTCAGATGTTATTAGACAAATTTACTTGGATAATTCTGGAAAATTCCTTATCTGCTTATTGTGTTACTAGTGTTTCAGTACGATTATATGGTCGTACCTGTACAACCTGAAGGTCGGCCCCGTACCATTTTTCAGCACCAGTCGATGGGTGATGGCGATGCCCATCTCTGCCCTTCGCAAGGGACCCTCTTCGAAACACGATCTTTCAAAATGATCGCTGCATAATACAGTGTACTTTGTGTGTGTGGTCCAATCCAACCGTGTTCGCTTGACCGCTCTGTTCCATAGTAAAGCTTCACCGTCATCTTTCTGGAATGTAAACAATGAAACACCGGCTGTGTTTGTGTTGCTAAAGGCGGCCGCAATACACCGCTTCCCACCTACAGCTTTCTTCTTTGACGTCTCCTTTATTCATTGAACAAAATTGCATAAGATTCAGCAACACAGTACTACAGAATACTGTGGAATTATGCGATGAAAACAGACAACTTATAGCTGGGAGCGCGCACGCGTCATCATACCGCAACGTTTTAGCATGATACTCCCGCGCAAAATTTTAAATTGCAATTTAGTGAACTAAAAAGGCTGTATTGGCATGTGTTGCAATGTTAATATTTCATCATTGATATATTAACTATCAGACTGCGTGGTCGGTAGTAGTGGGTTTCAGTAGGGATTAATGACTTATTTTGAAGCCTTCGGGCTATCAGAGTCCACCACAAAGCTCCTGGTTCCTCCTCAGGCACACACACAAAAATAGAGTTCAGATCCAGTCCGTAGCAAGTTGCTCTGTGGGTGGACCTCAGGGGGACGGCTTCAGCCAGCAAACCCCCGAAGTCCCCCCCCCCCCATCCAAATCCACTGACTGATCCAGTGCCCAGACAGTCGGCCACTGCCCGGCTGCTTCCCAATCTTCTCAACCCTTCTGTACTAAAAATAAAAACAAAATAAAATAAAAAACAGGAGATAAAAGAAACAGATAGCACAAGCGCGTCGTTTGAAGACAAATCAAAGCTTAATCGGCAATGAGAGGCTGAACGACACGAAACAATATTTTGCTTTTGTCTTCTTTTCGCTAAGTGTTTGAATGTTATTAATTGCTCAGACGTGTCGTCTTTGAGCTGCAGCTGCCGCTCAGCCTCGACAAAACGTCGAAAGCCGCCAGGGTGATGACACGCGTCGCCGGATAAAAAAAAAAAGACATCTGTGTCTGATTGAAGATCGGGGACTGAAATATCAAAGAGCGCTGCTAACCGGATTGATTCGTACACGCTCTCGTTTCTATTTTTTGAATATTCTTTAATTATCTCGACTGTTTTAAATAGAGGGCAAACGCTTCCTCCAGTGGTTTGCAAATCCATTATTGCCTGCCTAATTGGCTTGGCAAACCGCGCCCCCTCTTCCCCTCGCTTGTTCGCTCAAAGATTAAAATCCGGTGATTCTTTAATTTGGAAAATGGAAGACAGTGCAATCAAAGTAATGAGCCTCAACCCAAAAAAAAAAAAAAAGTGTGTGCAATCATTGGAACGCGTATCTTCCGACGCGTGTTTACGAGCAAAACTAATGACGAGGCATCTTATGCGTGTTTCTGGAGGAAAAAAAAAAACGCCTGTCGGCTCGCATGGGTTCACCTTTGCGAGCTTGCATCCGACCTGTTGTTGTTTTTGCCCCGGAGGTTCTCCACGGAAAGGCAGCTGGTGGCGCTCGGTTGAGATTTAGCGGAAGCGATTCAGACGAGCGGACCGAAAGTAGAGCGAGGCCGTGTCTGATGATGCATCCAAACCTCTGCTGATATTTAATATTTAAAGGTGTTTCTTAACTATTAGGACCGGCAAAAATGATCTGTTTCTCAGCTGTATTACACTTTTCCACCACTTGTGGCAGTAATGACAAACTCCAACCAGAATCAGAATTACAATCATCCATCTTCTTCAATTTATCCAAAGTCAGGAATCTCTGCATCCGCTGATTACGTTGAGATTAGCCAGATGAGGTGGTTCGGGAATCTGGTCAGGATGCCACCCGAACGCCTCCCTAGGGGGGTGTTTCTGGCACGTCCGACTGGTAGGAGTCCACGTGGAAGACCAAGGACACATTGGGAAGACTATGTCTCCCGGCTGGCCTGGGAACGCCTTTGGATCCCCCGGGAGGTGCTGGACGAAGTGGCTGGGGAAAGGGAAGTCTGGACCTTTTAAGTCTCACCTTAAAACTCATCTGTATACTCTAGCCTTTAAATTGTGGGTTCTTCCAAGGATGTTGTAGTCGTAATGATTTGTGCAGTCCTTTGAGACATTTGTGATTTGGGGCTATATAAATAAACATTGATTGATTGATTGAGACCTCCTTTGTAGACCAGTTGATCTGCCGCTTCTTTTCTTTCTCCTATGTCCCCCCCTCCCTTGTGGAGGGGGTCCGGTCCGATGACCATGGATGAAGTACTGGCTGTCCAGAGTCGGGACCCAGGATGGACCGCTCGTCGGGACCCAGGATGGACCGCTCGCCTGTATCGGTTGGGGACATCTCTACGCTGCTGATCCGCCTCCGCTTGAGATGGTTTCCTGTGGACGGGACTCTCGCTGCTGTCTTGGATCCGCTTGAACTGAACTCTCGCGGCTGTGTTGGAGCCACTATGGATTGAACTTTCACAGTATCATGTTAGACCCGCTCGACATACATTGCTTTCGGTCCCTTAGAGGGGGGGGTTGCCCACATCTGAGGTCCTCTCCAAGGTTTCTCACAGTCAGCATTGTCACTGGCGTCCCACTGGATGTGAATTCTCCCTGCCCACTGGGTGTGAGTTTTCCTTGCCCTTTTGTGGGTTCTTCCGAGGATGTTGTAGTCGTAATGATTTGTGCAGTCCTTTGAGACATTTGTGATTTGGGGCTATATAAATAAACATTGATTGATTGACACAAGTTTGAGGGGATCCGGTTTGGTGGCTGCAGATGATGTGGTCCTGATGGCTTTATCTGGCCAAGGTCTTCAGCTCTCACTGGATCGGTGTGAAGCAAATGGGATGAGAATCAGCTCCTCCAAGTCCGAGTCCATGGTTCTCGCCCGGAAAAGGGTGGAGCGCCATCTCCGGGTTGGGGAGGAGACCCTGGCCCAAGTGGAGGAGTTCGAGTACCTCAGAGTCTTGTTCACGAGTTAGGGAAAAGTGGATAGGGAGTTCGACAGGCGCATCGGTGCGGCGTTTTCAGTAATGCGGACGTTGTACCGATCCATTGTGGTGAAGAAGGAGCTGAGCCGGAAGGCAACGCTCTAAATTTACCGGTCAATCTACATACTCATTCTTACCTATGGTCATGAGCTTTGGGTTATGACCGAAAGGACAAGATCACGGGTACGAGCGGCCAACATGAGTTTCCTCCCTGCTTAGGCTGCTGCCCATACCTGCCAACCCTCCCGAATTTTCCGGGAGACTCCTGATTTTCAGTGCCTCTCCCGAAAATCTACGGGACAACCATCCTCCCGAATTTTTCCCGATTTCCAGCCGGACCTGAGTGAGGACAGCCTGTCGTCGCGTCCGCCTTTCCTCCATATAAACAGTCACGTTATAACATCCACGGCTTTTGGAGCTCAGTGCACAACTGCACACACAACAAGGAGGAGACTATTATAAATGTGTCTGTTATCCATAGGTTTGTCTATAACCCATAAAATAGGCAGGCACGGAGCTATTTCTCAGCGTATGTTTACTCCTGCCGGCACGTTAATACACTGACACACAACATCCGGATTCCCATCATGCATTGCTTCAAAAGTAGGGCAAGTAGTAATGTCCAAAAACATAACAGGGACGAAGCAGAAGATCGAAAAACTGACAGTCATGGCGACGACGAGTAAGAAGAAGAAGTACGCTTACAAGTTCCAAAATGATTGGTAACAAGAATTTCAGTTCATCAAGGACAGCTCGAAGGGGCAGGGGCATGCTAGGGAGAGATGGAAGATTCCAGACTCTGGTGCATTTGATGAAGGCACTTTTGTGCGTGCCACACAGCGATGCATCATCAGAGAGGGTGTCCAGCGTGGTTAGAAAGATAGTGACAGAGAATAGAACGAGGATAAACAATTCAACCCTTAACTCACTCCTTTCCTACAAATTCAATTTCACAGATGCTGCCCATACCTATGCTCCTTCAAAGGCTGTGCTACTGGCTGCAAAGCGTTGCACTTTCAAATACAACCCCCCAACAGTCTCCCGAATTCGAAGCTCTCAAGGTTGGTAAGTATGCTGCTGCCCCCGCGACCCGACCTCGGCTAGGCGGAAGAAGATGGACGAATGGATTATATACAAGTTGCCAACCTACTGAGTGGCCTAGTGGTTAGAGTGTCCGCCCTGAGATCGGTAGGTTGTGAGTTCAAACGCCGGCCGAGTCATACCAAAGATTATTAAAAAATGGGACCCATTGCCTCCCTGCTTGGCAATCAGCATCAATTGTTGGAATTGGGGGTTAAATCACCACAAATGATTCGCGGGTACAGCACCGCTGCCAGGGGGTGATCAAGGGGATGGGTCAAATGCAGAGGACAAATTTCACCACACCTAGTGTGTGTGTGACAATGATTGGTACTTTAACTTTATACAAATAAAATTAAAATGCAGAGTAAGATCAGTAATTCTTGAGAATATGTCAATGGGCCCCCGGCTCTTTTTTAGTGGAAAAGTTGAGTCCCCAGGTCAAGAAGTTTAAGAACCCCTTCAGTAAAGCATTTGCTTTGTATCAGACGCAGCTGGCCCCCCTTCGATAATGATTCTCTTCCAGGTAATGGGAAAATAGCCTTAAAAGCTGCGTCTTTGATGTACTCATCTAATGTTTGGCGGAGTGATAAATTGACCGATTGGTTAGTTAAACCTCCTTGCATCTCGCCCTGAGGTGCACTGATAACCTTAAGAGCCTTCACGCTCGGCGGCTGCGGCGTAAACGAGCGCGCTCGACTCCGCCACGGTCGGCCGCTTTTGTTCGTCTCTCATAAGTCAATCCCGACGCTCTGGCCTGTTACGGACAGGATGCACTTATCGCCTTATCAGCAGCTTGTTTCATCAACGCTCTCCTGGTTAAGGTTGCGTGTCTCAGATTCGACGGCTAACACATAGCCGAGCCGTGGAGAAAACAATTGGCGGGTGAAGAGGGGGGTTCGGGGAGGGGGGGGGACGCCAGCCGTCGCCCCTGCTTCCGTCGTCAATCATGGGATGTCACGGCGGCCTGCAGTGAAGCGGAGCTGGGTTGTGATGGATGCAGTGGCACGAATAGTAGACACGATCAAAGGGTAAGGACACGAGAAGATTAAGGGGTGTCAATTGAAGAATATCGTTGGATGAATACATTGGATATCGATATTTCACCAAATGGCTGATGATCAGTTAGAATTGTGGCAAACCGCAACAATTCTGGCCACGTTCGCACGGTGTCATGCGAACATGGGTAAGGACACAAGAAGATTAAGGGGTGTCAATTGAAGAATATCTTTGGATGAATGCATTGGATATCGATATTTCACCAAATCGCTGATGATCAGTTAGAATTGTGGCAAACCGCAACAATTCTGGCCACGTTCGCACCGTGTCATGCGAACATGGGTAAGGACACGAGAAGATTAAGGGGTGTCAATTGAAGAATATCGTTGGATGAATGCATTGGATATCGATATTTCACCAAATGGCTGATGATCAGTTAGAATTGTGGCAAACCGCAACAATTCTGGCCACGTTCGCACGGTGTCATGAGAGCATGGGTAAGGACACGAGAAGATTAAGGGGTGTCAATTGAAGAATATCGTTGGATAAATGCATTGGATATCGATATTTCACCAAATGGCTGATGATCAGTTAGAATTGTGGCAAACCGCAACAATTCTGGCCACGTTCGCACGGTGTCATGCGAACATGGGTAAGGACACAAGAAGATTAAGGGGTGTCAATTGAAGAATATCGTTGGATGAATGCATTGGATATCGATATTTCACCAAATGGCTGATGATCAGTTAGAATTGTGGCAAACCGCAACAATTCTGGCCACGTTTGCACGGTGTCATGAGAGCATGGGTAAGGACACGAGAAGATTAAGGGGTGTCAATTGAAGAATATCGTTGGATGAATGCATTGGATATCGATATTTCACCAAATGGCTGATGATCAGTTAGAATTGTGGCAAACCGCAACAATTCTGGCCACGTTCGCACGGTGTCATGAGAGCATGGGTAAGGACACGAGAAGATTAAGGGGTGTCAATTGAAGAATATCGTTGGATAAATGCATTGGATATCGATATTTCACCAAATGGCTGATGATCAGTTAGAATTGTGGCAAACCGCAACAATTCTGGCCACGTTCGCACGGTGTCATGAGAGCATGGGTAAGGACACGAGAAGATTAAGGGGTGTCAATTGAAGAATATCGTTGGATAAATGCATTGGATATCGATATTTCACCAAATGGCTGATGATCAGTTAGAATTGTGGCAAACCGCAACAATTCTGGCCACGTTCGCACGGTGTCATGCGAACATGGGTAAGGACACGAGAAGATTAAGGGGTGTCAATTGAAGAATATCTTTGGATAAACGCATTGGATATCGTGCACATTTAGTGAGATCGATATTTCACCAAATGGCTGATGATCAGTTAGAATTGTGGAAATTCTGGCCACATTCGCACGGTGTTTGTTGTTAAAACTTTTAACCCAACGTATGTCATGTTCGGTGGTCTGGATTATGTTCTTGTTACCTTTTGTTGTTTTGAACTCCATTAGTTCCGTTTTTTTGGTGCACTCTTGCTGCGGGGTTTGTTCTCCCGGGATGCAAACGGACCTCTCTGGACCAGGCGTGAAGGTAGGAACATTTTTAATTAATAACTATTAAAATTGGACCAAACAAAAAGGCGCACCCTGAAACCCTCCCCCAACTGGAGGAGTTCAGGTACCTAGGAGTGAGGTAAGAGTGGATCGTGACGCTGTATCGATCCGTTGTGGTTGAAGAAGGAGCTGAGCCGGAAGGCAAAGCTCTCAATTTACCGGTCGATCTACGTTCCCATCCTCACCTATGGTCACGAGCTTTGGGTCATGACCGAAAGGACAAGATCACAGGTACAAGCGGCCGAAATGAGGGTGGCGGGGCTCTCCCTTAGAGATAGGGTGAGAAGCTCTGCCATCCGGGAGGAACTCAAAGTACAACCGCTGCTCTTCCACATCGAGAGGAACCAGATGAGGTGGTTCGGGCCTTGGGTCAGGATGCCACCCGAACGGCTTGCTAGGGAGGTGTTTAGGGCACGTCCAACCGGTAGGAGGCCACGGGGAAGACCCAGGACACGTTGGGAAGACTATGTTTCCCGGCTGGCCTTGAAACGCCTCGGGATCCACCGAGAAGAGCTGAATGAAGGGGCTGGGGAGAGGAAAGTCTGAGATTCCCTGCTTAAGCTGCTGCCCCCGCGACCCGACCTCGGATAAGCGCAAGAAGATGGATGGATGGATGGATAACTGTTTTCGAACGCCACCTATTCTTTGCCCCATCTATACAGAACTGGAGCCTATATACTTCAGTAGAAGCATTTAAGTCTCACCTTAAAACTCATTTGTATACTCTAGCCTTTAAATAGACTCTCCTTTTTAGACCAGTTGATCTGCCGTTTCTTTTCTTTTTCTTCTATGTCCCACTCTCCTTTGTGGAGGGAGTCCGGTCCGATCCGGTGGCCATGTACTGCTCGCCTGTGTATCGGCTGGGGACATCTCTGCGCTGCTGATCCGCCTCTGCTTGGGATGGTTTCCTGCTGGCTCCGCTGTGAACAGGACTCTCGCTGCTGTGTTGGATCCGCTTTGGACTGGACTCTCGCGACTGTGTTGGATCCATTATGGATTGAACTTTCACAGTATCATGTTAGACCCGCTCGACAGCCATTGCTTTCGTCCTCTCCAAGGTTCTCATAGTCATCATTGTCACCGACGTCCCACTGGGTGTGAGTTTTCCTTGCCCTTATGTGGGCCTACCGAGGATGTCGTAGTGGTTTGTGCAGCCCTTTGAGACACTAGTGATTTAGGGCTATATAAGTAAACATTGATTGATTGATTAATTGATATCCGTGCAGAGACAGTGTGCATAAAAACATGTAAAACTTAAAGTAATTGATCACTTATTTGTATGTTGTTGTTCCTCTGGTCCATGATTACTTCAAAGCAGGTATGATTAACATTGTGAGCAAAAAAGAAACTGCATTTCTGGAAGTCCCTGCTCCTCCATCTTCTCTTCCAAACACAACATAGCTTGTGTTTTCTCATTCTCTTTCAGCAGTCCCACAATACATTTGGGGAAAACATCAGTAGAAGAGGAGTCAAAATATATAAAAAAAGAAAACTTACCTTCTTTTTCTCTGTTTTTGAGTTCCAGGTCTGCTCTTCTTTCTCAGTGTTTCCAGACTTCAGACTTTTTCCGTCGTGTTAGTCCCTGATGTTCGCATTTGGCTTGAGTTCCAAACATTTTCCTTCTAAACTCCTGACGAAAACCGCTTTTCTTCAAAGTCAGAATCATCATTCATCATCATCATTGGATTAGTATAAGTCCTTCAAAATATTGAGAGTTGGCAGAGCAGCGGGACATTGATGTAGTTGCTCCTATATTTTGAACATTTCTAAAACATCAGCTTTTCAAAACTGATTTTCTTCTCCTTCCTCCATTTCTTTTTGCGCCCTTCTGCCTTGGCGAAGAAAAGAGAGTTTTGTCACCTTTGAGAAAAAAGTATTCAGTCTAAGCCTAGGCCCCTGGAGAGGTGGGGCAAGACTGAGGCCAAGGAAAAAAAACCCTCATAGCCATAGCACACATAAACATGTGTGTAAAAGGGAAACATCAAAGAACACAGAGGCCTTTAAAGACATTAAAACAGAAAAGCTGATGCAACCAGACATTTTTACATACAGCTACAAAAATAAAAACAACAAAATAAAAAAAACATATACATGGTGGGCACACTCAGGCCGATGCTTTTGTTTGCTTTACGCAACTGCTACGTTTCTTCCTTGTGTGTCTCGAGATAAGCCTTGCCTTATGGGTCCCGTGTTAGCTATTCTGTTAGCTCCCAGTGCTAGTAGGCATTCCCTGTCTGTCCAGCTGGCTCTCCTTGTGTTTGCTTGTTTGTTTTTTGTGCCTGATTTATGGACATTAAATCGCTCTCTTACCTGCACCGTGTCTCCGGAGTTCATGCCGCATCTCAGATAATAATAATCCGCGCACCATCATGCCTCCCCGATGTTACAGAGTTAAGGGCTCTGTCACAGAGCAATAATATGTGCTAAGAAATTGCTATGATTTGGAAAAGAGGTAGGAATAAATATGCTTTGCTTCTTCCGACTCCTTTTCGATCACCAAACAGGTTGAGATACTGCTGTATCATACAAAGAACAGCAATGGCCGAACGTTTAAAGTTCTGATGAGAATTGTGATTGAGGTCTTCCAAAGTACTGCAAAAACTGAAATCTAATTAAGATTAAACATCTCAAATAATGGTGATATATGCTTATTTTCTTTCTGATAAGATAATCCTTCTTACTAAGCAGATATTATGTCGAGCGCATACCATTATATCAAGATAATGGCACTAGCATTTACATATTTAGGAATATTTTTCAACATATTGAGCAAAAACGTCATTTTTTTTTCTATCAAGAAAAGCGCACTTGTTATTACTGAGTATACTTTTTTTTAAGGTATTTTTGGGTTCATTGAGGTTAGCTAATTTTACTTGTTTTGAAAAGTCTTGACAAGCCAAAATTTCTTGTTCTATTGGCAGATAATTTTGCTTACCGTATTTCTTTGAATTGCCGCCGGGGCGCTAATTAATTTAAAACCTCTTCTCACTCCGGCGTTTACCAAAAGCATGGGGTAAATTTAAGCCTGCGCTTATACATTTGAGTGTGATGTAAGGATACCATCATGAAAAGCACATTTTATTTAAAAAAACGTTATTATGGTCTTACCTTTACTTATAAATGAAGTCCATGCGCAGCTCCTTCTGATCAAAAGCATCGATAACTTGTTTATAGAAGTCTTCCTTATCTTTCTTCAGTTTGAAAAGTCTCTCTGTCTCGATGGAGATCTGCTTCGATAGGAAAGTCCAGTTTAGAAAACAGTTTTATTTTAGATATGTTATCCTCCATGTTAAAAGTGCAAGCGACAGGAAAAAATAAACGATCGCTCCTCACTCTTGTTGCTTGTTGTCACTTCTTCTGCAGCCGAGTAGTCGCAAGAAGGATCACTAGCGCCCTCTACCACCAGGAGGCGGGAGTCATTTAATGAGTCATATTTGACACACGCAGCTACGGTATATTAATAAAACATAGCTGCTTACTGTTATTTTTAGCATATTCAATAGCTTGGACCTTAAATCCTACTGAATAGCTCTTAATCTTCTTCCCTTTTATGCGATTTCAAATGATTGAAATCAGCCTCCTCCATTTTGAAAATGATTACAGGTGAAGTGTCACTCGTGACGTGACGAGTTTGACCCGGTGGAAATTCTAGGCATATGCTAATTATTTGGCGAAACGGGTTTGATCCGGCGGAAATTCTAGACATGCGCTAATCAATCAATCAATCAATGTTTATTTATATAGCCCCAAATCACAAATGTCTCAAAGGACTGCACAAATCATTACGACTACAACATCCTCGGAAGAACCCACAAAAGGGCAAGGAAAACTCACACCCAGTGGGCAGGGAGAATTCACATCCAGTGGGACGCCAGTGACAATGCTGACAATGAGAAACCTTGGAGAGGACCTCAGATGTGGGCAACCCCCCCACTCTAGGGGCTCTCAATACAAATACAAATAATATTTTACGAAATGAATTTGACCCGGCTTTAATCGTGTGCCGGCGCTAATTATTTTGCAAAACGAGTAATTCTAGTCAGGCGCATACTATATACCCGGCGGTTATTTAAGGAAATACAGTAGTTCAAGTAAAATACCCTTCATTTTAGTTTTTTTTTTGTTTTGTTTTTCAAGAGTGACTTTTTGCAGTGACCACATGATCGAATTCAACTTTTGACATGTGTATTTCCTTGTTTAAGTCATCTATAAAGTGGTTCTTTGCTGGTTAATAATACTCTCTGGTGGTTCTCTTTGATGTTTTTCGCTGCTATCTCTTCTGTCCATTGAACATTTTCTTTACTCTCACGTTGATTTGTCATTTTCTGTGCAATCCCAATGAAGACAATGAGCAGCCATTTACTGGCAGCCAGTGAGGCATTCTCGGAGCGTCACAGGCTATTAGTGTTAGCATTTATTTCTACATGCAAAACATAGCCGTCAAAATGAAATGCAGCGAAAGCGCATGTGTTTGGGTATGCAAATGCGCTCGACAAAGACTAACCCAATTTCGGGCATGATTGCCGGAGTGACACCCGCGTGGCGCAACGTACCACGTTCGCTTTCGGCTCCCATCCATCCTGAGTTGTCTCATTAGCCTCCATGCATTCACGGGCCCAAATGGGGCTTGCAGTGTTCACTCATTGTTGATGTGGAGTCATTTGTGCTTCATGCAAGTTTATGCATTTTGACACCACATCTTGTTTCCGAGACAAGATGATTGGCTGGCTGGACTGTGCTGTCATGCTGAAGGTGTGTTTAATTCCATATGAAGGACGTTTGAATGGATTACAATTTCCAAGAGTTGTTTGTTGTCCTGCAGAGGTATGAGGATTTCCACTCCAAAATATTTCCGCAGTACATTCTGCTGTTGGGATTCTACACTGCAAACAGCCAGTGTTCAAAAACAAGAAAGAAAATATGTACAAAAATTATCAGCCAATAGAACATGGGTGTCAAACTCTGGCCCGCGGGCCAAATTTGGGCCACCGTGTAATTTAATTTGGCCCTTGAGGCAATATCAAATTAACATTAGAGCTGGCCCGCCGGTATTCTAACACCGCTGACACTCATACTTACCAACCCTCCCGATTTTCCCGGGAGACTCCCGGATTTCAGTAGTGAAGTGAATTATATTTATATAGCGCTTTTCTCTAGCCCTTGTATTATGTTGGGAAAAAATGACATTGGTTATGTTGCGGGTCGTTTTGACCCGTACTGTGTAAGTCAAGAAAACAGGTTAAACCAATAACAATTTTATTTTAGGTTATATAAACATTTAGAAAAGTGACATACAATAAATAAATAATGATAAATGGGTTGTACTTGTATAGCGCTTTTCTACCTTCAAGGTACTCAAAGCGCCTATTATTATTATTATTATTCCAATTGTATTATGTTAAGGGTCAATTAGGGACGGCGTGGCGCAGTGGGAGAGTGGCCGTGCGCAACCCGAGGGTCACTGGTTCAAATCCCACCTAGAACCAACTTCGTCACGTCCGTTGTGTCCTGAGCAAGACACTTCACCCTTGCTCCTGATGGGTGCTGGTTGGCGCCTTGCATGGCAGCTCCCTCCATCAGTGTGTGAATGTGTGTGTAAATGTGGAAGTAGTGTCAAAGCGCTTTGAGTACCTTGAAGGTAGAAAAGCGCTATACAAGTACAACCCATTTATCATTTAACTCATTTAATTTGACCCATTTCAGTTTTTGTGTTGATCAAAGTACTGGTTGTCCTTTCTTTTTCTTGCTGAAATCTGGTGACTTTTCCTCATCCAGGGTCATGAACTGGTGTGTAAATCTGGACACTTTGATGTGTAGTGGAATGTTTGTGCAGAGTTTGTATAAAAAGATGATGTTGCGAGTCATTTTGACCCAGGCGCTTTAATGTGGGTAAATAGCTGTTCAGATCCAAAAATAAACATGTCTCCTTGATGTACTTTTTACTTTGATGTACAATTGTTTGTATTTTGATTGTCTCTGAGACCCAGAGCCAGGTGTGTGAAGAGAGGGAACTTTCTCACACTTGTCCTTGTCTCCTCAGATGTCATCCTTCTGGAGCTCATTTTTGGTGAGTTTGTCAAAGAGATGACATGAGAACAGTGACAAGGACAAGTGTGAGAAAGTTCCCTCTCTTCGCACATCTGGAAATCAAAATACAAACAATTGTACATCAAAGTAAAAAGTACATCAAAGAGACTTATTTATTTTGGCTATTTACCCACATTAAAGTGCCTGGGTCAAAATGACCCGCAACATCATCTTTGTATACAAACTCTGCAAGACATTCCACTACACAACAAAGTGTTTAGATTTTACACACCAGTTCATGACCCTAAATAAGGAAAAGTCACCAAATTTCAGCAAGAAAAAGAAAGGATAACCAGTACTTTGATAAACACAAAAACTGAAATGGGTCAAATCGACCCTCAACATAATATAAGGGTTAATTACTCAAAGCGCTTTACATAGTGAAGCCCAATACCTAAGTTACATTTAAACCAGTGTGGGTGGCACTGGGAGCAGGTGGGTAAAGTGTCTTGCCCAAGGACACAACGGCAGTGACTAGGATGCGGAAGCGGGAATCGAACCTGCAGCCCTCAATTTGCTGGCACGGCCGCTCTACCAACCGAGCCGAAAAATCACCCGGGCAACCATTCTCTTGAATTTCTCTCGATTTCCACCCAAATAACATCATTGGGGACGTGCCTTAAAGGCACTGCATTCAACGTCCTCTACAACCCGTCGTCCCGTCCGCTTTTTCTCCATACAAACATTGTGTCGGCCCAGTCACATATTATATGCAGACTTTACACACAAACAAGTGAATGCAAGGCATACTTGGTCAACCGCCATACAGGTCTCACTGAGGGTGGCCGTATAAACAACTTTAACACTGTTACAAATATGTGCCACACTGTGAACTCACACCAAACAAGAATGACAACCACATTTAGGGAGAACATCCGCACCGTAACCCAACATAAACATAACAGAACAAATACCCAGAAGCCCTTGCAGCACTAACTCTTCCGGGATGCTACAATATTTGAAAAATAGATTTTGCATGTCACTATAAAGTTATACAAGCCTTGCTCGTTCAATATTCAATGCAAAACGTGTTTGGGTCCCTATTAAAAGGTTAATTTGTTCAACCTCCGCCCGTGGCTTTTTTCAGTTTAAAAATGTTGGCCCACTTTGTAATTGAGTTGGACACCCCTGCAATAGAACAAGAAAATTTGGCTTGTCAAGCCGTTCCAAAACAAGTGAAGTGAATAGCGCTTTTTTTCAAGTGACTCAAAGCGCTTTACATAGTGAAACCCAATATCTAAGTTACATTTAAACCAGTGTGGGTGGCCCTGGGAGCAGGTGGGTAAAGTGTCTTGCCCAAGGACACAACGGCAGTGACGAGGATGGCACAAGCGGGAATCGAACCTGCAACCCTCAAGTTGCTGGCACGGCCACTCTACCAACTGAGCTATGCCGCCCCGTTAGCTAACCTCAACAAACCCCCAAATAGCTTGAAAAAAGTATATTCTCACTAATAAAAAATGCAATTTTCTTGATAGAATAAAAAAATGTTGAAAAATATTCCTCCATCCATCCATTTCCTACCGCTTATTCCGTTTTGGGGTCGCGGGGGGCGCTGGGCGCCTATCTCAGCTACAGTCGGGCGGAAGGCGGGGTACACCCTGGACAAGTCGCCACCTCATCACAGGGCCAACACAGATAGACAGACAACATTCACACTCACATTCACACACTAGGGCCAATTTAGTGTTGCCAATCAACCTATCCCCAGGTGCATGTCTTTGGAAGTGGGAGGAAGCCGGAGTACCCGGAGGGAACCCACGCACTCACGGGGAGAACATGCAAACTCCACACAGAAAGATCCCGAGCCTGGGATTGAACCCAGGACTGCAGAAACTTCGTATTGTGAGGCAGACGCACTAACCCCTCTGCCACCGTGAAGCCCGACATAATGATATGTGCCCGGCATTACATTTCTTGAAACCAGCAAACTTACCCTAAAAACGAGTTAATTTTTCTTAATGGAAAGGCAACAAGGCAGCCGCTTGTAACTCTCGGGGATTCTTACTCGCTCAGGCAAATCATATGGTCTAAAAATGCATTTTCCCATCGATAACATGACATCATCGCACCAAGTGCTTGCTCTTTCAGTCAATTAGTGCATGAGGGAGATATATATATATACAAACCCTGTTTCCATATGAGTTGGGAAATTGTGTTAGATGTAAATATAAACAGAATACAATGATTTGCAAATCATTTTCAACCCATATTCAGTTGAATATGCTACAAAGACAACATATTTGATGTTCAAACTGACAAACATTTTTGCAAATAATCATTAACTTAAGAATTTAATTCCAGCGACACGTGACAAAGAAGTTGGGAAAGGTGGCAATAAATACTGATAACGTTGAGAAATTCTCATCAAACACTTATTTGGAACATCTCACAGGTGTGCAGGCTAATTGGGAACAGGTGGGTGCCATGATTGGGTATTAAAGCAGTTTCCGTGAAATGCTAAGTAATTCACAAACAAGGACGGGCCGAGGGTCACCAATTTGTAAGCAAACTGTCGAACAGTTTCAGAACAACATTTCTCAACGAGCTATTGCAAGGTATTTAGGGATTTTACCATCTACGGTCCGTAAAATCATCGAAAGGTTCAGAGAATCTGGAGAAATCACTGCACGTAAGCGATGATATTACAGACCGTTGATCCCTCAGGTTGTACTGCATCAAAAACAGACATCAGTATGTAAAGGATATCACCACATGGGCTCAGGAACACTTCATAAAACCACTGTCAGTAACTACACTTAGTTGCTACATTTTTAAGTGCAAGTTAAAACTCCGCTATGCAAAGCCAAACCCATTTATCCACAAATCCAAGGAACGCCGCCGGCTTCTCTGGGCCCGAGCTCATCTAAGATGGACTGATGCAAAGTGGAAAGGTGTTCCGTGGTCTGACGAGTCCACATTTCAAATTGTATCTGGAATTTGTGGACGTGGTGTCCTCCGGAACAAAGAGGAAAATAACCATCCGGTTTGTTAGTGGCGCAAAGTTCAAAAGCCAGCATCTGTGATGGTATGGGGGTGTATTAGTGCCCAAGGCATGGGTAACTTACACATCTGTGAAGGCACCATTAATGCTGAATGATCCATACAGGTTTTGGAACAACATATGTTGTCATCCAAGCAACGTTATCATGGACGCCCCTGCTTATTTCAGCAGGACAAGTGTTACAACAGCGTGGCTTTTTAAAAAAAGGGTGTGGGTACCTTCCAGGCTCGCCTGCAGTCCAGACCTGTCCCCCATTTAAAATGTGTGGCGCATTATGAAGCGTAAAATACGACAGCGGAGACCCCGGACTGTTGAACGACTGAAGCTCTACATAAAACAAGAATGGGAAATAATTCCACTTTCAAAGCTTCAACAATTAGTTTCCTCAGTTCCCAAACGTTTATTGACTGTTGTTAAAAGAAAAGGTGATGTAACACAGTGGTGAACATGCCCTTTCCCAACTACTTTGGCACATGTTGCAGCCATGAAATTCTAAGTTAATTATTATTTGCAAAAAAAAGAGTAAAGTTTATCAGTTTGAACATCACATATGTTGTCTTTGTAGCATATTCAACTGAATATGGGTTGAAAATGATTTGCAAATCATTGTATTCCGTTTGTATTGACATCTTACACAATTTCCCAACACATATGGAAAAAGGGTTTGTAAAAGACTCTATCATAAAATCTGCTTAATGAGAATAATTATCTTATCGGACAGAAAATAAACAAATATCACCCTTATTCAAGATATTTAATCTTTCTTAGATTTCAGTTTTTGCAGTGTAGCTAGTAACAACGCTGAAAAATAGCACCTGGACCAATACAAACTTTTAACCCAGATTCCACAAATATCATTATAATAATAATAAATCCATTCATTCTCTACCATGTCTGTGAAAAACTTGAACATATGTATATTGTTAATAATGAATATAATTATCATGGACACTGGCCGAGAGTTAATAGGCGGCCGAGGGTGGAGTCGGCTCTCTCGGTTGCTTTGTTGGGTCTGATCCTGTCTCTGGCCATGCTCCCTCCAACCTACCAGACGATGGCGTGGAACACCTCAGAGGCCACCACAGTGTATATGTTTTTTATTTTTTTTATTTTTTATTTTTTTTGTAGCTGTATGTAGAAATGTCTGGTTGCATAAGCTATACTCTTTTAATATCTTTAATTTTCTTTGTGTTTTTTGATATTTCTCTCTTACACACATGTTTATGTGTGCTATGGCTATGAGTTTTTTTCTCTCCCTTTGAACTCAGTCTGGACCCCTCTCCAGGGGCTCAGGCTTAGACTGATTAGCTATATTAGTTATATGTATACATTAGCTATATTAGCCTACTATCAAAAGTTGACGCAAATCTTCGTCGACAGAAAATGTTGTATTTAAATTTGTATTCTACACATTTTTGCAACATCGGAAATCATACGTAAAATAGAGGCTTCTCACAGGATGAGATAACTTCTGGAAATGACTGTCTTAGAATGGCTAAAGGTATAGATGTGTGTGTTCAAATTTAAGGAAACGACATGCTAATGGATTTATTACAATTTTTGTAAGCTGGGAAATGTTTGCTGTGGTCTGGAACAACATGGCACACAAACAACTATGAGAAATGCAGCCAATATTAAATACAGATTATGTGTCATGAGACATCCAAGTATAAATTAAATACACAGAGGACATAAGTAAAAGAAATTAAATTATGCACTATGTGCATACAGCTAGCCTAAATAGCATGTTAGCATTGATTAGCTTACAGTCATGGATTGACCAAATATGCCTGATGTCAGGCTTGTCCCTGACAGGCTGGCCATGTTTTCTTTTTTCCTGTATTTGTTTCCTGTCAGTGCTCTTATTTTGTCTGTTGCCTGTTTTTTGTCCCTGAGCGTTGTTTCCCCTCGGATGTGGCTGATTGGCATCTGGCCACACCTGGTGTCAATCAGCCCACTCATATTTTTACCTGCTTTGTCCTCCAGTGAGTGCTGGATTATTGTCGATCCTACCGGTTGTTTGTCACCACTACCTGGTAATGTCATTAATACTTTGTTGTAGTCGTGCTTACTTTTGTTGACTCTGCTCATGCCATAGTTCCTTCCTTTCACAGTAAGTGTTTTTTCATAGCCGAGTGCGCACCTTTTTTAGTACCCTTTTTTTTTGTTCTTGTTCTAGTATTTTAATTAAATCATGTTTACCTGCAAAATGCCTGCCTACTTCTCTGCATATTGGGGTTCGTCAGCAACAAAACTTGACACCAGATAAGCACTCCAGCTCACCTTTGTGCATTCATGCACAGCATAAAATGTTTGGTGGACAAAATGAGACAAAGAAAGAGTGGCATACAACACGTCTTTCTGTGGCAGCATTGGAGAAAGTTGTACAAACTACGATGAGTTCAAGGATGGTTGAAATTAGTAGGACAAAATGGTCCTTGCCAAATGCTCTCATCAGTGAAGCATGTTTAGTAAAAACTGTGGAAATTCTAACAATTATGACGGTTTGTGTCATATTTGTCCTCAGAAAACATACTAAAACAAAAAATATATTTTTTGTATCTTTTTCCATTTTTACACATCCCTGAATGATGTCCAGGGTATCAGGCTTGTCCCTGACAGTTTGGTCTATGTCTTAGTTTTTTACTCTGAATTAGTCTTTGTTTCCTGTCTTTAGTTCCTGTCAGCACTCTTATTTTGGTTCTGTTTCCTGTTTGTCTCCCTGAGTGCTGTGTCCCCTCAGCTTTGGCTGGTTGGCACCCGGCCACACCTGGTGTCAATCAGCCAGAGACTATTTTAGACATAAGTAAAGGAAATTAAATGATGCACTATGTGCATACAGCTAGCCTAAATAGCATGTTAGCATTGATTAGCTTGCAGTCATGGATTGACCAAATATGCCTGATGTCAGGCTTGTCCCTGACAGTGTGGCCATATTTTAGTTTTTCCTGTCTTTGTTTCCCGTCAGCCCTCTTATTTTGTCTGTTTACTGTTTTTTCTCCTTGAGCGCTGTTTACCCTTGGATGCGGCCACACCTGGTGTCAATCAGCCCACTCCTATTTTTACCTGCTTTGTCCTCCAGTCAGTGCTGGATTATTGCCGTGTCTTGTCGTTTCGTTGTTTAATTTGAGCAATTCCTTGGATCCGCTTCCTGCTTCCTGGTTTCTGGTTCGTGTTTTCCTTGTCTTATTTTTTTGAACATTAAAACCATGGTTTTCTGCTAAATTCCTGCCACCATCTCTGCATCTTGTGGTTTATTACCAACATACTCTAACGGAGTATGTTGGTGACAGGAAATAAAGACAAATGGAGAAGAAAAATTAAGACATAGACCAAACTGTCAGGGACTGTTGGCCATTTTGTGTCAAAACTAACATCACTGCCGATGTAAATGACTATTCATGTCGAAGTAATTACCAACGAAATGCAAACATATTGAACTAATTAACAATTTAGGGCCAGAATAGCAGATTGATCAAATAGATGGTTTTGCAAGTCCTTCGTGTTTCCCTAAATAAATGAACAGTTTTATAACATGGGTAAAAATAAAACAGCGCGTGGGGTTCATGCAAAATATACTTTCGTTAAATTTAGCATGAGCCTTCATTTGCATTAATGACTTAACCCCCGATCTAATTATCATATGATGCTTTATGCAGCTGATTTATGATAATAGCGCCGGAGTTGGCATGAACCTATTAGCTTTTATGAAGCAGAGAGTCATGCAGCTGCGTGTCTATTCACACGCGCGCGTACATCAGATTTCTACGCTTATTGTAGACTTCCACGAAGCAAACAGCATCTTCCCGCGTCAGCTTTTTTTTTGTCCCCTAATGGTATTCCGGGCCAGAATTCCTCTGCTTCGGCCTCGCCCATCTCCACGGGATAGTCCCCCTCGTAATACGATTACAGAGCCTGAGACTTAAAGATAATTCCATGCATCTACACGGCTAATTTTAAGGGGAGGGGAAGAGGGGGCATGCATACCACATCCGCTTATTGCCATTCTCTACGTGCTAAAAAAGTCCAGAGGAGTTGACTTATTACCACACAATACAGACTAAGTGGGAAATCTCTTTGGACATGGCGGGCCCACCATATGCTCCATTTAATTTGATTTTCCTCCCCGGCTCTTGTTAAGTGCTTTAAAGTTTCTTGTTCTGCGGAGAAAAAAAAAGGGGGTAACGGGGCAGCACTTTCGACGCGGCATCGAATAAGCCGTGCTTTTGCTCGCACTTCCCGCAACATGGCAAGCCGAGCATTTGATGCAAAACTGGATTAAGCCTAATCCTGCATAAAATGCGTTTCTTTCCGAGCGGATCTCTTGTAAGTGAGCACGACGAGGCTTAATCCGCGCTTTTGGAAAGCGGCCTCGTTTGAAAAGATGTACACAAATGCTTGTTTGCTTGACCTGCAGCCGGCGCATGTTTTTAAATTAGGCAGAGGTGGCACCGCTGTGGTTGCTGCTGGTCACAGGAGCTCTGGCTCTTGTGTGCACCTCGATGTTTCCCTCTTGTTAGGGACCGAGGTCCCAAAGCAGGGGTAGGGAACCTATGGCTCTAGAGCCAGATGTGGCTCTTTTGATGACTGCATCTGGCTCTCGGATAAATCTGAGCTAACACTGCTTAACACAATAAGTAATGACTAATTCCACTTGTAATCCAAGTTTTGAAAATAACATTCAAAATATTAAACATGCTCATGCATTTGAATCCATCCATCCTTTTTTCTACCGCACTTTATTTATTTTATTTGTTTTTAGGGCTTGCCCTCCTGGGGGTTCTTCGCACCACCAAGCACCGACAAGCCTGTTTTAGGGTTATGATGTTTTTTTTATTTTTCAATAAGTCTCTCAGTTGCTTTCCAGGAATTGTCTTTTTCTCTTTCGTTCTCGCTCGCACTCTGGCTCCAGCTCCAACCCTGTCTTTCCTCCTGGCTGCTGCTTATAACAGAGTGACAGGTGATTAGATAACAAGGCCCAGGTGGGTTGTCTACGCACCTGTCACTGATTTCAAAGCCGGTCCTGGCACGCCCCGCTTCGCTGCAGGCCCTCCGGCCACGCTCCCTCCACAGTTCAGAATATTAATTTTATTACAAAGAATAAGAGACATATTATACTCTAGTAATGTTGGTGTTACTTAAAAATGCACGCGTTTAAGTGTGTTCAGTGTTGAAAAAAAATGATATGGCTCTTGCGGAAATACATTTTAAAATATTCGGATTCTTGGCTCTCTCAGCCAAAAAGTCCAAAGGGACAGAGGACCCTATTGAATTTTGAGCGTATTATTATTGTTCTTTATTCTTCATCATTATACCGCCGCATCTTTGAGCTGTATTTTGACCCCCTTGACATGCTTCAAAACTCACCAAATTGGACACACACTTGACGATTGCGTGGCATCGTGATGTGTTGCCATTCTCCTGTGGATGCAGCGTGAAGGTAAGAAACACTGATTTATTTAGAATTAAAACAGACTAGGAAACATAAAAATCTTGCACAAGGCACGAAAGGCAAAACAACAGAACTAGCATGGGAGCTAGAAAAAAAACAAAATCGCTAGTATGTGAGCTAGAGAACTAACAAATACTTAGCTTGGAAGCTAGCTGGTTGCATACCGGAATCAAAGTCGTCACTGATGTGCGAAACACAAATTAGGAAGCAAAAGGCAGGCTTAAATAAGGACAGCAATCAGAAAACAGATGTGCGTCAAAAGCAAGGGGCAGGTGAAATTAATGCGTAGCTATGGTGAAAGACTAAACAAGGAAGTACAACCAGGAACTGAAAGAGTCCAAAACAAACAGAAAACACAAACTCAAAAACCTAAAACAACATATGATCCGGGCAGTGGGTCATAACATTTTTGTTGCTCCCAAAAATTAATTTTAAGTAATATTTTGATATTGACACATCTTATCCCTGCATATTCTTCTAGAATACCCTAATTGTCAGGACGTGGACTATGGCAGGGTTTGTTTTCCCGATGTGCAAATAAATTGGAGTGGACTTGACGTGAAAGTAGGGACATGTTTTAATTTTACTAGAAAAAAGGAACAAAGGTTACAAACAAAAGGCGCGCACAAGGCGGAGAACAAACATGGCTTCCAAAACAATAAACTAGCACTTGGGCAAAAGCTATGGACATGAAAACAAAAACACTAACTGTGACATGAAACTAGACAAAACTCACTTTGCATGGAATTATGGTAGCATGGGTAACATCGGTAGCAGAAGTCCAACAGAAAAAGACAGGCTTTAAATAACAGTGACATGATAGGTGACAGGTGTGTGAGTCCAAACATGGAACAGGTGAAACTAATGGGTAACCATGGAAACAAGACAAGGGAGTGAAAAAGGACGAACTAAAAGGAGTCCAAAAAACAAACAGAACATAACTTAAACAAAACATGATCCCAGACATGACACTAGTTATTATTACATATATATATATATATATATATATATATATATATATATATACACACACAAGTACCTACTGTACTGTTTACTTGTTGAAATACCTTTTTTTAGAACAAATACCTACCCAAAGGGCCACTTTGTGTCATGATCTGTGGTCTGGATCATCCATCCATTTCCTACCGCTTATTCCCTTTTGGGGTCGCGGGGGGCGCTGGCGCCTATCTCAGCTACAATCGGGCGGAAGGCGGTGTACACCCTGGACAAGTCGCCACCTCATCACAGGGCCAACACAGATAGACAAGACAACATTCACACTCACATTCACACACTAGGGCCAATTTAGTGTTGCAAATAAACCTATCCCCAGGTGCATGTCTTTGGAGGTGGGAGGGGCCTAACCCCAGGTGCATGTCTTTGGAGGTGGGAGGAAGCCGGAGTACCCGGAGGGAACCCACGCATTCACGGGGAGAACATGCAAACTCCACACAGAAAGATCCCGAGCCTGGATTTGAACCCAGGACTGCAGGACCTTCGTATTGTGAGGCAGACGCACTAACCCCTCTGCCACCGTGAAGCCCTGGTCTGGATCATGTTTTTGTTATTTTCTGTTAGTTCGAAGACTCCATTAGTTCCCGTTTTTTGAGGACCCTTGTTTGTTTTAGTTTCCATGGCGACTTAGTTTCACCTGTCTCTGGTGTTCGGGAAACGCACCTGCTCTAATCAAGAGACCGTGATTTAAGCCTGTCTTTGCCAGTCAGACTGCCTGGCATCATTCCTTGCTCCATGCCAGTTATGTTAGTTAGTAGTTTCATGCTTGTTTCATGCAATACCAGACTTCATGCTTTTTGTGTACTCATGCCTTGTCAAGTAAGTCTTGGTTATTTCATGCCACAGTTTCATGAGGTTCATGTCTATTGTTTCATGTCCTACGTTTTTTGCCTTAGCTTCCGCGTGTGACAGGCACGCTTGACTTCGAGGTGTTTTAAGTTGTTGTACCTTTTTGTAGTTAGGTAAATAAATATGTTCCTACCTGCAAGCCTTGTCCAGAATCGTCCGTTTGCATCACGGGAGAACAAACCTCGCAGTAAGCTGCGAAAACCACTTTGTGATTCTGTGTTGCTGACAAAAATGTACTTCAAGTAATATTTTGATATTGACACATCTTATCTCTGCATATTCTACTAGAATAGACGTATTATTATTACATACATCAAAATCGAGTACCCACTGTACTGTTTACTTATTGAAATACCCTTTTTAGAACAAAAATATACCCCAAAAGGGAATAAGCGGTAGAAAATGGATGGATGGATATACCCAAATGGCCACTTTGTTACATTTGTAAAAAAAAATTAAAAAAAAAAAATCCCCCATGTCCTTTTAGGGGCTACGTAATAAAATATGTCTGATTCTGATTCACAACATTAGAAACCAATAGTAAATAACATGCTACTTAGAAGGTGAGATAACTCCTGGAAATTACTGGCTTTTAATGGCCAAAGGTATAAATGTGTGTGTCCAAGTTCTTTTAATAGATGCATTACAATATTTGACAAGCTAGGTCATGTTTGCTGTGGTCTGGAACAACATTGCGCACAGAAAACTATCTGAAATGCAGCTGATATTACATACAGATAACGTGTCTTGAGAAATGCAAATATACATTTTATACAAAGAGGATACAAGTAAATGATATTAAATAAGCTCAAATATACCTACAAATGAGGCATGATGATGTAATATGTACATACAGCTAGCCTAAATAGCATGTTAGCATTGATTAGCTATCTCTGTAATATTGCTAAAATTCGCTCCATTTTGTCCACTAACGACGCTGAGATCATTATCCATGCGTTTGTTACGTCTCGTCTCGATTACTGTAACGTATTATTTTCGGGTCTCCCCATGTCTAGCATTAAAAGATTACAGTTGGTACAAAATGCGGCTGCTAGACTTTTGACAAGAACAAGAAAGTTTGATCACATTACGCCTGTACTGTATATACCTTTATATACATATATACATACATATATACCTATACTGGCTCACCTGCACTGGCTTCCTGTGCACTTAAGATGTGACTTTAAGGTTTTACTACTTACGTGTAAAATACTACACGGTCTAGCTCCATCCTATCTTGCCGATTGTATTGTACCATATGTCCCGGCAAGAAATCTGCGTTCAAAGGACTCCGGCTTATTAGTGATTCCTAAAGCCCAAAAATGTCTGCGGGCTATAGAGCGTTTTCCGTTCGGGGTCCAGTACTCTGGAATGCCCTCCCGGTAACAGTTCGAGATGCTACCTCAGTAGAAGCATTTAAGTCTCACCTTAAAACTCTTTTGTATACTCTAGCCTTTAAATACGCCTCATTTTTACACCAGTTGATCTGCCACTTCTTTTCTTTTTCTCGTCTTTCCCCCCCTCCTTTGTGGAGGGGGTCCGGTCCGATGACCATGGATGAAGTACTGGCTGTCCAGAGTCGGGACCCAGGATGGACCGCTCGTTGGGACCCAGGATGGGCCGCTCGCCTGTGTATCGGTTGGGGACATCTCTACGCTGCTGATCCGCCTCCGCTTGGGATGGTTTCCTGTGGACGGGACTCTCGCTGCTGTCTTGGATCCGCTTTGAACTGAACTCTCGCGGCTGTGTTGGAGCCACTATGGATTGAACTTTCACAGTGTGAGTTCTCCTTGCCCTTCTGTGGGTTCTTCCGAGGATGTCGTATTCGTAGTGGTTTGTACTGTGCTTTGAGACATTTGTGATTTTGGGCTATATAAATAAACATTGACATTGAAAAGCTTGCCTGATTAGCACTCTAACAAGTCAACAACATCAACATAGCGCACTTGTGTGCATTCACGCACAGCATAAAACATTTGGTGGACAAAATGACACAAATGAGTGAAATATTTTACATGTAAACAGACTGTTGTTTACATGCACACTATGGTGAGTTCAAGAACCGCCGAAATCAGTAGGACAAAAGGATGTTCACCAAATACTCTCGTCAATTAAGCATACACACAAACACATTAAACAGTGGCTTTTATTACAATTGGGAAGGTTGCTGTCATGTTTGTCCTCAAACAATAAAACATACTAAAACCATTTTCAATTCTTTTTTAAAAAATGCTCCAGGGAGCCACTAGGGCTTCACTAATGTATCGGATACTTCTGTCTCCCCGGACAGATTCTGGCACATCGGCGCAGAACAGACACAGGCCGAATTTGGTTGCTTTGTTGGGTCTGTTCCCCCACGGTGCAATCATGTGTGAGCAATATGTATTATTAATTGCTAATTTGGTTAGCTTTTGCTTTACTTGTGTAGCTATATGTAGTGGAAGCTTGGTTGCATCAGTTGTGTTAACGTCTTTTATGTCCTTTGTACTCTGTAATGTTTCCCACTTGTTTCCAAGTATTTCGCCTTAATTTCTGTGTACTTTTTGAAGCTGCACTGAAACCGCCTAATTTCCCCATTGTGGGATGAATAAAGTCTATCCCACCGTATCGGATCCTAAATGCTGACTTTGCATTAAGTCTGAGCTCCACTGGCTGTTGGGCAACAATGTGATGCTGAGAGCTAAAAAAACTATCAAACCAAGAAGTGCTTTAAGCGTTCATTTGAGGGCTGTTCAATTCAATATATTCCAAATACTGAAATGAGATTTACAATAATTGTACTTGAAGGATGCAGGTCAGGATGTGTGTGTGAATGTTCAAGATGATTACATTAGTAAAACAGAGGCTTCTCAGAGGGTGAGATAACTCCTGGAAATGAAAAGCTTAGCAAGTTAAAGGAAACATTAGGCAGTCTTCTTCTAATTAGAATCATGTTTTTGTTATTTTCTGTTAGTTTTAAGACTCCATTAGCTCCTGTTTTTGTGCATCCGTGTTTGTTTTAGTTTCCATGGCGACTTATTAGTTGCCTCTGGTGTTCGGGACACGCACCTGCTCTAATCAAAAGACCATGATTTAAGCCTGTCTTTGCCAGTCAGTCGGCGTGGCGTCATTACTTACTCTATGCCAGTTCTGTTAGTTACTAGTTTCATGCTTGTTTCATGCAATACCAGAGTTCCGTCTGTTTGTCTACTTCATGCCTTGCCAAGTAAGTCTTAGTTATTTCATGCCACAGGTTCATGTCTATAGTTTCATGTCCTAAGTCGTTTGCCTCAGTTTCCGCGTGCGATAGGCGTTGTGGTTAGAGGGTCCGCCCTGAAATCGGTAGGTTGGGAATTCAAACCCCGGCCGAGTCATACCAAAGGCTATATAAAAAAAAAATGGGACCCAATACCTCTCTGCTTGGCACTCAGCATCAAGAAAACCTGAGGGTTGCAGGTTCGCTTCCCACCTATGGACATCCACTGTTTTGTTATCAGTGACGGAGCAGGGGGAGGCTAGGAATACATTTACAGTAAAATTTCACATGAAGCGCTCCGACATTTATCATTTTTTATGCGCTTATCCTTGCAAAAAAATCACAGTGCGAGTAAAGGGAATGTGAGATGAAGTAGGAAGCATGCATTACCCATAAAACATGCAGAGGTGTACTTATAACAATTCTATAGACAAAGTTTACTAATGTTTTCTTCTTTCTGGAGGGTTTATAACAGATAATAATTGAGAAGCACGGTATGCATTACATTTGACAGCCCTAAAAAAAAATGGAACAATAAAGTAATGTAGCATCTGGAATGAAACTCAACAGAGTAACAGATTAAATTATTTTTTCACAAAAACACTCGAGTAAAAGCAAAAAGTATTAAAACTACTCTGACTATTATCCAAAAACACTTTAAGTAAATGTAAATACTCTCATATGCTATTTTCCAGGATATTTGCCACTGTATCGTTATCAGTGACAGAGCAGGGAGAGGCTGGGAATACATTTACAGTAAGATTTCACATGGACAACAATTTTGTCGACAAATCCTAATGTTTGTTTTCTTCTTCCCGGGGGATTGTAACATAAAATAATTGAGAAGCACTGTATGCATTAAATCTGACAGTCCTAAAAAAAAATAGTATGCTAAAATAATGTAGCATTCGGAACGAAACTCAACAGAGTAAAACATTTCTTCACAGAAATACTCGAGTCAAAGTAAAAAGTATTGAAACTACTCTGACGAGTATCCAAAAACACTTAAGTAAATGTAAATACTCTTATATGCTATTTTCCAGGATATTTGCCACTGTATTGTTATCAGTGATGGAGCAGGGAGAGGCTAGGAATACATTTACAGTAAGATTCATCATTTTGCAGGCACTTATCCATGCAAACAAATGGCAGTGTGAGTATAGCAGGGGTGTCCAAACTTTTTCCACTGAGGGCCGCACATGGAAAAATGAAAGCGTGCGGGGGCCATTTTGTAATTTTCAAACCAGAACAAAATGTATGGATTTTTGTATTTTTTTAAATTCTACCTTTATGGATCCCGGGGACCATAAAGGGTCTCAGTCATTATCATGTTAAAAATAAGTCAAATTATTTACATTATCATTTTTTATTTAACACTTACAATAAATCTCGATATCAACTTCAAGTTGATATAAAGTAATACAAAAAAAAAAGTTTTATGGCTTTTTTGTCAAAAACTACTGTCACGTTTGGAGCGCATCGTGTGCGCGTGTAGTGTCACCCGGGATGCACGAGGACCCAGGACAAGCAGGATCAGCAGGTAAGAGCTGGTTTTAATATACAAAATGATAAAAGAACACTTGTACAAAACAGCAAAGTAAAGGCGTGCCGGAGCGCACCAGAAGCTAAGACCTAACTTAGCAAACGACAAGGACTTAAAAAAAAAATCAAACATGCGTGTTGCAAATAGCAAGTGACAAACCAAGAATGAACTGAGGTAGCAGGAAGGTATAAATACCAAAGCAAACAATTGCCGACAGGTGTGCGTAAGGAAACAGGTGAACAAATCAAGTAACCATGGTAACCAAAACAGGAAGTGCACACACAAACTAAGGGATCGGAAGAGTCCAAAAATAATCAAAACACCAAAAAGGACTCAAAAACAGACTAAAGATGTGATCCGGTTCACAACTACTACTTTTTTTTTTTATAGTAAAACTGAAATATGCAGTAGGGACGGCGTGGCGTAGTGGGAGAGTGGCCGTGCGCAACCCGAGGGGCCCTGGTTCAAATCCCACCACTACCAACCTCGTCACGTCCGTTGTGTCCTGAGCAAGACACTTCACCCTTGCTCCTGATGGGTGCTGGTTGGCGCCTTGCATGGCAGCTCCCTCCATCAGTGTGTGAATGGGTAAATGTGGAAGTAGTGTCAAAGCGCTTTGAGTACCTTGAAGGTAGAAAAGCGCTATACAAGTACAACCCATTTATTATTTATTTATTTAGTAAATAAAGCCCTAAAACAGGGGTAGGGAACCTATGGCTCTCGAGCCAGATGTGGCTCTTTTGATGACTGCATCTGACTCTCAGATAAATCTGAGCTGACATTCCTTAACACGATAAATAATGAATAATTCCACTTGCAATCACAATGTTAAAAATAATGTTCAAAATATAAAACATTCTCATGCTTTTTTATGTTCAATAAGTTGTGTTAATGGTAAGTAGTAATGTATTTATTATTAGTTAGTGTGGGGCTTGCCCTCCTGGGGGTTCTTCAGACCACCAAGCACCGACATGAGAGCCCTTTTCAGGGTTACATTATTGTTTTATTTTTCAATAAGTCTCTCAGTTGCTTTCCAGCAATTGTATTTTTCTCTCTCGCTCGCGCTCTGGCTACAGCCTCCACTCCGTCTCTCCTCCTGGCTGCTGCTTATAACAGAGCGACAGGTGATTAGATAACAAGGCCCAGGTGGGCCGTCTACGCACCTGTCGCTGATTTCGAGGCCGGTTCTGGGACACCCAAGTTTGCTGCAGGGCCACAGGCCACGCCCCCACCACAGTTATCTTCAGAATAACAATGTTATTACAAAGAATAAGAGACCTATTATACTCTAGAAATGTTGGTCTTACTTAAAAATGCACACGTTTAGTTGTGTTCAGTATAAAAAAAATATTATGTGGCTCTTACGGAAAAACATTTTAAAATATTTGGCTTTCATGGCTCGCTCAGCCAAAAAGGTTCCCGACCCCTGCCCTAAAAGATCAATAATGCAGGACAACATTGATTTTAATTACTTTATATTTTTTGAGTGATAACAGTAAAAAGATAAATAAACTACCAATGAATATATTTGTTATCCAAAGGGTGTCCCACTCATAAAGTGATATATTTTTATTAGGTTTTTCTTTTACTTTCAACACATAAATTACAGGATCAAAATCTATCTATTTTACGTTTAAACTATTATTTTGTTTGTTTTATGCTCATTTGTCAAAGAAAACTTTGATGTTTTTATATGGCAACCACACAATACATGCAATATTTACAACACAAAACATTTTAAAGTTAAATACTTGAAGTAATTGGAGCCTTAAAAATAAATGGTCTTTTTTTTTTTTTTTTGGAGCAATGGCAAAAAAAGAAAAACAAAGAAAGACAAAAGAAAAAAAAAACCAGCCTGCATGACAGCTTTGTTGACACGAGTTGCGCGTTTTGTCACCTCAAGATGCAAGAGGACCAGATCGGACGGGAATGGCAGGTAAGAGCTTGAGTTTAATACAAATATGATGATTCCACTTGTACAAAGCAGACGAAATGAACAAATGAAAGGTGCGTGCCGAACGCACGGGAAGCTAAAGCTAAATAGCACGGAGTCACATAGTCCAAAAGGTAGGGTGCCTGTGCACAAGAAGCTAAGATAAAACTTAGCACATAGGAAGATAACCACGTGAAAGTGTCAGGACTGTGACATGGATTTATTTTGTTTCTTCTTCGCAAAGGATGATTCGAACGGGCGAGACGTGAATGTAAGTACATGGTTTTTATGTATACTAGGGATGCACCGAAATGAAAATTTGTGGCCGAAGCCGAATAAAATTTAAACGCTTGGCCGAAGGCCGAATACCGAATAAAGAATGCAGTTTTTCACAATTTTTTTAATATTGCATAAATAGCCTAGAATAAATATTTAGACATGTTTTTCAAATAAAGTATTTTTTTATTGAATATCGACATTTTTTTAATCTTCCAGTAGTCTTTGCTTTTCAAAAAAAGCACCGTTTTTCATTTATATTAGGCCTTCAAACAAAACATGCATTCCAAAAAAAAAAAATGAAGTGCATTAAAGTGGATAAACCCACAACAAATGAATTATTGTCCTTTAGGCAAAAGTCTGCTTAGCCACAGTAGATATGCTAATAATGTAAACAGAAGGCTCAAGTAAATCTCAATTAAGTGTGTGCTTGTAACCTCATACACTTATACAGGTAGCCTACACAACAGGCTAATAATCATCAATCAATCATCAATCAATGTTTATTTATATAGCCCCAAATCACAAATGTCTCAAAGGACTGCACAAATCATTACGACTACAACATCCTCGGAAGAACCCACAAAAGGGCAAGGAAAACTCACACCCAGTGGGCAGGGAGAATTCACATTCAGTGGGACGCCAGCGACAATGCTGACTATGAGAAACCTTGGAGAGGACCTCAGATGTGGGCAACCCCCCCCCCTCTAGGGGACCGAAAGCAATGGATGTCGAGCGTGTCTAACATGATACTGTGAAAGTTCAATCCATAGTGGCTCCAAGACAGCAGTGAGAGTCCCGTCCACAGGAAACCATCTCAAGCGGATCAGCAGCGTAGAGATGTCCCCAACCGATACAGGCGAGCGGTCCATCCTGGGTCCCGACGAGCGGTCCATCCTGGGTCTCGACTCTGGACAGTCAGTACTTCATCCATGGTCATCGGACCGGACCCCCTCCACAAGGGAGGGGGGGACATAGGAGAAAGAAAAGAAGCGGCAGATCAACTGGTCTAAAAAGGAGGTCTATTTAAAGGCTAGAGTATACAGATGAGTTTTAAGATGAGACTTAAATGCTTCTACTGAGGTAGCATCTCGAACTGTTACCGGGAGGGCATTCCAGAGTACTGGAGCCCGAACGGAAAACGTTCTATAGCCCGCAGACTTTTTTTGAGCTCTAGGAATCACTAATAAGCCGGAGTCTTTTGAACGCAGATTTCTTGCCGGGACATACATAATGTATGTCATAATGTACATAATGTAAACAGAGGCCCCACTAAATCTCAATTAAGTGTGTGATTGTAACCTCATACACTTATACAGGTACACAACATATCCCAACATCACTGCACGTTGGTTGATTGCGTCACCGCGTCAAAAAATTGCATCACACGCCACTATTCGGCCTTGTTTTTAACTCATTCCACCGAAGGCCAGATGTGGCTTTTTTTTGCCATATTCGGCCGAATATATTCGGTTACCGATTAATCGGTGCATCCCTAATTTATACACTATAATACAAAAAGGCAAAACAAAAAGCACGCTCGATGGCGGATAATAATCAATGCTAAAACTTAGATCAGAGACAGCACAATGGCAATACTAGCTACAAAACAAACAGAAGATACTATAAAAGGCACATGGCAAACCAAAAACTAGAACTGAGGCATATAAACAAAGAAGTCTTACGTGGCGTGGTCACACAAACAGCGTGGCACAGCATGAGGGTCCGGCAAGGAAGGTAGGTGCGTGGTCATGAGTATGCAACACAGTCCAGTAGGTAAAGAAGCCAGGCCGAGGAAAGGAAAACAAATGACTTAAATACTGCTGTGGTAATTAGAAGCAGGTGTGAGAGGCTGAGGATCAGGGCATGACTAAGGGGACCAGGTGGAAACTAATGGGTTGGCATGGAAACAAACAAAACCAGGAAGTGCAAAACGTGAAGCAAGAGTCCAAAAACAAAACAAAGCATGACCAAACATAAACCTGATTTAAAGACATGACAGAAAGTTGCTTAGCGCAAACAAAGGATCAAGGTAGAACGGAGGAAGAAGGCAGGCTTAAATAAGGGCATCATTAGGTAATCACAGGTGCGCATCAAAAACAAGAACAGGTGGAACAAATCAGAAACCATGGAGACAAGATAAATAAGGAAGTGCAAAAACTAGGAAAAGGAAGAGTCCAAAACAATCGAAAAAACACAAACGGACTCAAAAACCAGTCAATCATAACATTTTTTGTCAACATTTCAACATTTTCTCGTCACCTCATTTCCCTTTTTTTTAAGTGTGCTTTTTTAGTTTTGCAATAACACCGGGGTAGGGAACCTATGGCTCTAGAGCCAGATGTGTCTCTTTTGATGACTACATCTGGCTCTCAGATAAATCTTAGCTGACATTGCTTAACACAGGGCTGTCCAAAGTGTGGCCCGCGGGTCATTTTTTAACGGCCCCACAACACATTTTAAGAATACAATTAAAAGAAAATTAAAAACATAAAAAGTGGTATAAAAGAGCAAACAGGTGAAATGTAACAAGAAATTGTTGCAATGCTTACTCTTATAACACAAAGCTTTCTTTCAAAAATAATAATGAATCAAAATCAATGTCATTTTGAATTATTGACCTATTCAAGGCTTCGATGACATCACATTAAATATTCCACTTTGAGATATTTTTGGGGGAAAATGTTGCATATTTTGTGTTTTACCATATAAAAAACTGAATTGTTTTTTTTGTTTTTGTTTAAAGAAAGGCCTAAAACAAACAAACATAAACATAAAACTTAAAATTGAGGGATGTATCCGAAGTTGATCTCGAGATTATTGCGCTAAAAGTAAACGGTAAATAAAATGTATATTTTATTTTTTAACGCTTTAATAAGTAGGACACTTTTGGATCCCTAAATATTTTAGTGTGATTTGTTTTTAAGTGTAATTGCTCCAAAAATAATAATGAATCAAAATCCAAAATTAAGGCTCCAATTATTATATAATCTCAAATATTCCACCTAAAAAAGATATTGGGTGAAAATAATGCATATTTTGTGTTTTTTTCCATTTTTTTTGTCTAATGTTGATCTAGAGATTTAAAACTTCCATAATAATAAAAATTATAATACTGAATAAGGACACATTTTTAATATTTTTTCTGACCAAAACTCTTTGGGGTCCCCAGGATTATAACTGAGTGGAAGCCTAAATGTATATTTTTATACATACATTGTATTGTTTTTTAAAATAAAAATCATGAAAATTACCCCCGCCTGCTCTGATTTTTCAGTGTGCGGCCCTCAGTGGAAAAAGTTTGGACACCCCTGGCTTAACACGATAATTATGAATAATTCCGCTAGTAAGCACAGTGCTAAAAATACCGTTCGAAATATAAAACATTCTCATGCATTTTATCCATCCATCCGTTTTCTACCAGATTTGTTCAAGAAGTCGCATTAATGGTAAGAAGTATTTGATTTATTATTGGTTAACTTCAGAATAATAATGTTATTAAAAAGAATAGGAGATTTATTATACTCTAAACATGTTGGTCTTACTTAAAAATGCAGACATTTAGTTGTATTGTCAATCTTTGACATGGATTGTTTGTGCTCCTTCGACGCAGAGGCAATATGGGACAAGCCAGGCGTGAATTCAGGTCCATGATTCTTTATTTATACACTAAACAGAAAAATAAGCAAACTAAGGGCGCTCACAAGGAGGTACAAAACTTGGCTACAAAATATAAACAGGAAACAAAAACACTTGCTCGATTGGCATGAATGAACCATGAACAGAAACAGCACGACGGCATGACTATATACAAACAAAACAAAACTAGCACTGTGGCATGAATACACAAACTTACACGGCACGGAACTGTGGACGAGGACGTGAAGGTTTGAACAGCATGGGTAGGGTGCGTGCGAGTGTGAAGATCCCAGAAAGCGGACAAGAAAGAGAGTGACTTAAGTAGCTGTGATGATTAGTGAAAACAGGTGAGGCTGAGACCAGGGACGTGACATGACAGGAGGAAAAAGTAATGAGTTGGCATGGAAACAAACAAAACCAGGAAGTGCAAAACGTGACTGAACGTCCAAAATCAAAACATAACATGACAAAAAAAACATGGTCCATAGGTGTGACATGTATTCAGTGTTAAACAATATTATATGTCCATCCATCCATCCATCATCTTCCGCTTATCCGGGGTCGGGTCGCGGGGGCAACAGCCTAAGCAGGGAAACCCAGACTTCCCTCTCCCCAGCCACTTCGTCTAGCTCTTCCCGGGGGATCCCGAGGCGTTCCCAGGCCAGCCGGGAGACATAGTCTTCCCAACGTGTCCTGGGTCTTCCCCGTGGCCTCCTACCGGTTGGACGTGCCCTAAACACCTCCCTAGGGAGGCGTTCGGGTGGCATCCTGACCAGATGCCCGAACCACCTCATCTGGCCCCTTTCCATGTGAAGGAGCAGCGGCTTTACTTTGAGTTCCTCCCGGATGGCAGAACTTCTCACCCTATCTCTAAGGGAGAGACCCGCCACACGGCGGAGGAAACTCAATTCGGGCGCTTGTACCCGTGATCTTATCCTTTCAGTCATGACCCAAAGCTCATGACCATAGGTGAGGATGGGAACGTAGATCGACCGGTAAATTGAGAGCTTTGCCTTCCGGCTCAGCTCCTTCTTCACCACAACGGATCGGTACAACGTCCGCATTACTGAAGACGCCGCACCGATCCGCCTGTCGATAACGTTTATGGACAGAATTTCTAGGCGCAGTCAAGGCGTTGAGGGGTTCCGGTTTGGTGACCGCAGGATTAGGTCTCTGCTTTTTGCAGATGATGTGGTCCTGATGGCTTCATCTGACCGGGATCTTCAGCTCTCACTGGATCGGTTCGCAGCCCAGTGTGAGGCGACCGGAATGAGAATCAGCACCTCCAAGTCCGAGTCCATGGTTCTCGCCCGGAAAATGGTGGAATGCCATCTCCGGGTTGGGGAGGAGACCCTGCCCCAAGTGAAGGAGTTCAAGTACCTAGGAGTCTTGTTCACAAGTAAGGGAAGAGTGGATGGTGAGATCGACAGGCGGATCGGTGCGGGGTCTTCAGTAATGCGGACGTTGTACCGATCCGTTGTGGTGAAGAAGGAGCTGAACCGGAAGGCAAAGCTCTCAAGTTACCGGTCGATCTACGTTCCCATCCTCACCTATGGTCAAATATTATATGTGTAGCTTGTATGTTACTTAAGTAAAGCACTGTACAAGTATTAAGTAAACAATGAATTATATAACTGGGCTAGATCAGAAGAAACTAAATTCAGCTCTAGGAATGGAGAGTAATGAAGACTGAACACAGGTTTTAAGTTTAAATGGTACCAAAGTATATTAAAGAATTATAGGAAAAAATAAACAACAAACAGAAATGTCAATTCGAATGGCCATTCACATTTTCAACATAAATTACAGAACGTTCAATATTTACAATGTCATTCAGTACTTGATTCAGTCCTTGTTTTTTACCAAAGATGGTATAAGCGCAACACGGCAGTTCATTAAACGACTTTGCAAAGTCCACGTTGTGGTGGCAGTGTCCAGCACTCTTCAGCATCTACATGCTGCCGCTAGGTGACATCATACGCAAATACGGTGTTAGCTTTCACTGTTATGCTGATGACACCCAACTCTACATGCCCCTAAGGCGGACCAACACGCCGGATTGTAGTCAAATGGAGGCGTGTCTTAATGAAATTAAATAATGGATGTCCGCTAACTTTTTGCAACTCAACGCCAAAAAAACGGAAATGCTGATTATCGGTCCTGCTAGACACCGAACTCTATTTAATAATACAACTCTAACATTTGACAACCAAACAATTAAACAAGGCAACACGGTAAAGAATCTGGGTGTTATCTTTGACCCAACTCTCTCCTTTGAGTCACACATTAAAAGCGTTACTAAAACGGCCTTCTTTCATCTCCGTAATATCGCTAAAATTTGCTCCATTTTGTCCACTAAAGACGCCGAGATCATTATCCATGCATTTGTTACGTCTCGTCTCGATTACTGTAACGTATTATTGTCGTGTCTCCCCATGTCTAGCATTAAAAGATTACAGTTGGTACAAAATGCGGCTGCTAGACTTTTGACAAGAACAAGAAAGTTTGATCACATTACGCCTGTACTGGCTCACCTGCACTGGCTTCCTATGCACTTAAGATGTGACTTTAAGGTTTTACTACTTACGTATAAAATACTTCACGGTCTAGCTCCATCCTATCTTGCCGATTGTATTGTACCATATGTCCCGGCAAGAAATCTGCGTTCAAAAGACTCCGGCTTATTAGTGATTCCCAAAGCCCCAAAAAAGTCTGCGGGCTGTAGAGCGTTTTCATTTCGGGCTCCAGAACTCTGGAATGCCCTCCCGGTAACAGTTCGAGATGCCACCTTAAGTCTCACCTTAAAACTTATTTGTATACTCTAGCCTTTAAATAGACTCCCTTTTGAGACCAGTTGATCTGCCGCTTCTTTTCTTTTTCTCCTATGTCCCACTCTCCCTTGTGGAGGGGGTCCGGTCCGATCCGGTGGCCATGTACTGCTCGCCTGTGTATCGGCTGAGGACATCTCTGCGCTGCTGATCCGCCTCCGCTTGGGATGGTTTCTGCTGGCTCCGCTGTGAACGGGACTCTCGCTGCTGTTTTGGATCCGCTTTGGACTGGACTCTTGCGACTGTGTTGGATCCATTGTGGATTGAACTTTCACAGTATCATGTTAGACCCGCTCGACATCCATTGCTTTCCTCCTCTCCAAGGTTCTCATAGTCATCATTGTCACCGACGTCCCACTGGGTGTGAGTTTTCCTTGCCCTTATGTGGGCCTACCGAGGATGTCGTAGTGGTTTGTGCAGCCCTTTGAGACACTAGTGATTTAGGGCTATATAAGTAAACATTGATTGATTGATTGATTTAGTGAAGGTAAAAGGGTAAATGTGAAAGTTTAGTAGGACAGAAATGAACTTGTTGCGTTATGGAAAAACCAAAGGGAAAAAACAGAGCGGCTGCTGAGGAGCCTCCTACCCGCCCGGGGCTCGGTTGGGTGGATTCAGTTCGGTTAGTTCGGTTCCAGGCATAAAGCTTCAGACTCTAGTTCAGGCTCTAGCTCGCCATCCAACATGGCCGATTCCGCAGATAAATCCCACTTAACACTCTCGCACGACGACCCACGGCTTTAGTAGTTGGCTCCTGCAGCAACGCAGGAGCCAACTTCCACTACTGGATTTTATGCTTCCCGCAATAGGTCACGTGACCACGTGACGTAATGACGCAGGCACGCACGGACAGCTAAGACAACGAAAATAAATATATCTAATTGGGGTTTGAAAGGTTATTTGAATAGAAAGGATATTTAATTAGAAATAATATTCAAGTACTGGCTGTCCAGAGTCGAGACCCAGGATGGACCGCTCGCCTGTGTATCGGTTGGGGACATCTCTACGCTGCTGATCCGCCTCCGCTTGAGATGGTTTCCTGTGGACGGGACTCTCGCTGCTGTCTTGGATCTGCTTTGAACTGAACTCTCGCGGCTGTGTTGGAGCCACTATGGATTGAACTTTCACAGTATCATGTTAGACCCGCTCCACATCCATTGCTTTCGGTCCCCTAGAGGGGGGGGTTGCCCACATCTGAGGTCCTCTCCAAGGTTTCTCATAGTCAGCATTGTCACTGGCGTCCCACTGGATGTGAATTCTCCCTGCCCACTGGGTGTGAGTTTTCCTTGCCCTTCTGTGGGTTCTTCCGAGGATGTTGTAGTCGTAATGATTTGTGCAGTCCTTTGAGACATTTGTGATTTGGGGCTATATAAATAAACATTGATTGATTGATTTTGAGAGGATATTTAAATCAAATTATTTAAGTAGGAAGATTTAATTAGAACGAATAATCAATGGGGTTTTATCACCCAGGTTACATATTGTTACGCCTGTTCGGCATTGTGATGGCCGGGTTCGATTCCCTCGAGGATGCGTCAAGTGAACACAGCAAAGGTAAGATATACACAATGTATTTAAATAACAAAAAGAGCTATATAACAAAAATGCTAGAGCTAGTAGAATAAAACAAAAAAAGGACGCTAGCATAAAAGCTAGGATATACAAAAATGAGAATTAAACTGGCACATAGACACATTAAAGAGAGAAAAAACAAAACATACAGCATGAGAGCTGGAATAAACAAATGGCTGAGCGTGAAAAGCTAGCGAGAATATACATACGATGACAAGAGTGCAGATGTAACTCATTGCGTGAAAGCAAATTATGAACCCAGGCTGAACAAACAAAAGAGGACGGCTTATAAAGTGACGGTGATTATCTGTAGCAGGTGTGCGGGGCGTGAGCAGCAGGTGAACTGATGAGTGACCATGGTGACAAAGCAAACAGGAAATAAGGAGTCGGAAAAAATATACAAAATAGAAAAATAGTGTAGATCTGAGCAGCAGATCGCAACACATATGGCTCCCACGGAAATACATTTTCAAATATTTGGCTTTCATGGCTCTCGCAGGTAAAAAAAAAAGGTTCCCCGACCCCTGCAATAGCATTTCCAGAATGTGTGGTGGGCCGGTAAACACTTAGTTGCGGGCCGAAAATGGCCCCCGGGCCGCACTTTGGACGCCCCTGGAGTAGGAAGCAAGCATGGCCCATAAAACGTGCACATTTCACTTAAAAAAGGGCCCTGGGCGGCATTTGAACCTTGAACCATGCTGTGTGATCTCCCCCCCCCCCCCCCCCACACCCCCTGCAGTTTCGTCTTGAAGAAAATCATGAATCACTGATCTAAAGAGCGTTTCTAAAGAGTTCAACAATAAAGCAAATGATGCACTGTTTTTTCAACCAAAAATGACACTTTGAAGAGCATTTTTCTGTTAGGGTTTTTTTTTTTAAATTTATATTCCATCATCACAATGCTGCCCCCTATGGGTCCTCCTCCAGACACCCTCCCCCCATCCCCTTGTCCCCCCCTCCCCTCCCCCCTGCGCGCACCCCCTTAAAGACTATTGCATTAAATCGCTTTTCATTCCCTCGCCCATGACAGCGCGGCGGATGGAGGATTTACGCCGTTTTCCGCGCGCCCTCCTCGGCCTGCGCACGACGTCAATCGCGCCGGCGCTGCGCCCCCCGCTGTAGACGCGCACGCGCATGCACGCGTCCCTTTTTTTTTTTTTTTTGCGCCAAACCCCCCCAAGCCCGGGCGTCAAGTTCCACTAGTTGCAACGTAGCCGCGCGTTTTGAGGCGACCCTTTTTCTTTTTTATTTTTTATTTTGGCATTTATTTGTTCGTGTGTTTTTTTTTTGTTTTTTTTTTTTGTATTGTTGCACGGACACATGCGCCGGGTTGGACGGCAGATGCGCGGCGTGGGGGAGAAAACGCGCATCACCAAGACGCAGACTGGTGGACGCCGCCGCATCAGGAGGAGATTGGTGCTTTTCCCTCCGTGCGCATGAATGCAAGTCACGGTGCAAAGCTCTCCTCCGACGTGGGATTATTGCGCGTTCTTCTGACAACTTTGACAGTGGATTTTTTTTTTTTTTTTTTTTTTTTTTTTGCCTGAGATGACTCTGCTTCATTTATTTGCTGGAAGAAGCCAGCTGAGTCGTCAATGAGACTGTGTGTGATGGAGCTAAACACCGAGGAGACTTGACTCTTGGGGGGTTCTGCTGCACCCGCCTTGGTGTTCCGACATCCATGTTTGCTCCAGAAGAAAGACCACAGCCGTGATTTATTTATTTATTTTTTTTAATTGTGGGATGCGTTGGCGTTTACCGGCATCTCCACGGTAAGAGGATCATTATTTACCCCACAACACGTTCATAGCCTGTATACTGACACTTAAAAAAATGGTGCTCTCCGTGGTGCTGATTTCTGTGTCGCTGCTGTCCATGGTGCTGAAATCTGTATTTGCATCCTTGAAGTTGTGTGTTAAGGTAGTGTCGTGGCATGCATATTGTCCCCGTGTTATGCCCACGGCAATTTTACGCATTGCAAATTGCGCGCGCACACGCACACACACACATTCATTGCACAAGGATGCAAAAAAAAAAAAAAAAAGATAGACAGTGTGCCCCACTGTCCCTCCCTTTGCAAGTTACTGCAAAGATGGCACACTTGTGGGTATTTGCCGTGCTGATGTGTGGGCTTTTGTTGTATTTTTAGGATAATCGGTGTGTGTGTGTGAGTGTGTGCGGGGGTGGAGGGGGGGAAGAGGCAGTGAGAAAAGAGGGAAAGTATCCATCAAGCCTTCTTCAAAGCAGGTGCCAGGCAGAATAGTAATTAATTCCCAAAAAAAAAAAAAAAAAAAAAAAAGGAACAAAACAGTTAACTTCGTGTTTTTTGTTGTTATTGTTTTTTTGTTCCACCTGCGGACTTGAAGGAGGATGTATCGATTATGGTCATCTCTGCCGTTTTTTTTTTTTTTTTTCTTTTCCAAACAGATTTGGATTCGGATTATTGGTAGAATATTGGATAATCCTTTTTTTTTTTTTTTTTTTTTTTAAATGTGGGTGGATGTGATCTGGATCTGCTGCTACAGCTGTGGTAGGGTGAGTGAGAAATCTTGTCCTTGTAGACAGACAGTCACATAAAGGGGGAAAAAAAAAATTATATATATATATATATATACATATATATATATATATATATATATATATATATATATATACATATATATATATATACATATATATATATATATATATATATATATGTATATATATATGTGTGTGTGTGTGTGTGTGTGTATGTATATATATATATATATATATATATATATATATATATATATATATATATATATATATATATATATATATATATATATATATATATATATATATATATATATATATATATATATATATATAATATATACATACATATATATATATATATATATATATTATATATATATATATGGGGATAAGTTGATTGGCAACACTAAAATTGGCCCTAGTGTGTGAATGTTGTCTGTCTATCTGTGTTGGCCCTGCGATGAGGTGGCGACTTGTCCAGGGTGTACCCCGCCTTCCGCCCGATTGTAGCTGAGATAGGCGCCAGCGCCCCCCCGCGACCCCAAAAGTGAATAAGCGGTAGAAAATGGATGGATATATATATAAATATATACATATATACATACATATATACGTATGCATATGCATAAATGACACACATTATTCATGTTTAGATGAAGAGACGAGTGGGCTTTTAATACTGAACCGTTTCATGTTGTTGTTTACTTCACGAGCTGCACAGTGCTAACTGTATCAAACGTCAATGTGCAATATTAATAGGGATCATGTGCTTTGAGTGTGCGTCAAAATGAGAATGTTGCACACGTGTAAAACAGCACCCGTCCTTTTTTCTTTTTGCTTGTCTCTCCCTAGATGACACCTCTTTCCGGCGCCGCGTTTGACTGAGCCGGGGGTACCTTCTCGCCCAGGAAACATGCATACCTGGGCCCTGCGAGTGCTCCTTGTGATTGCGTCATCTCTGAGGCCGGTGGAGATGTATGACAATTACGGGGAGATCTGCCGCCACCTCTGCACCTGCGAGGAGAAAGAGGGCGTCCTGGCCGTCAGCTGCGAGAACCGCGGCATCATCCGGCTGACGGAGATCAGCCCGGTCCGCTTCCCCGCCTACCACCTCCTGCTGACGGGGAACCTCTTGAAGAAGTTGTCGGCCAACGACTTCATCAATTACACCGGAGTGACCATCCTGCACTTGGGGAACAACGACATCTCCGAGATAGAGTCGGGTGCCTTCAACGGACTGCAGGGATTAAAGAGGCTGCACCTGAACAACAACAAAATCGACGTTTTGAAGGATGATACATTTGCGGGACTGGAGAGTTTGGAATATCTACAAATTGATTATAATTACATCAGCAACATCGAGCCCAGCGCCTTGAGCAGACTGCACCAACTGACGGTGATGATCCTCAACGACAACCTGCTCTCCTTCCTGCCCGCGAACATCTTCCGGTACGTCCCCCTCACGCACTTGGACTTGCGGGGCAACCGGCTGAAAATGTTCCCGTACGTCGGCCTCCTGGAGCACATGGACAAAGTGGTGGAATTACAGCTGGAGGAGAACCCCTGGAATTGCTCGTGCGAGCTGATCGCCCTCAAGGCCTGGCTGGAGAGCATCGCCTACACGGCGCTCATGGGCGAAGTGGTGTGCGAGACGCCCTTCAGACTCCACGGCAGGGACCTGGACGAGGTGTCCAAGCAGGAACTGTGTCCGAGGAGGCCCCAGGACGACACGGTGAGGCCCGTGCCCCCCAGCAGCACCAACGGATATTACCAAACCACGCCTGCGTCCGTCACCGCTTCCGCCACCTCGTCGGTGGTCTTCCGGTCCTCCTCCAGACCCACCAAGGGCACGCGGCAATTTAACCGGACTCGCCTAAAGCCCACGTCCCGACTCCCGGGCGGTAGCCCTTACAACTACGGCCCCATCATCGCTTTCCAGACCAAATCTCCTGTGCCTTTGGACTGCCCCACGGCCTGCACGTGCAATCTGCAGATCTCCGAAATCGGATTGAACGTCAATTGCCAAGAGCGAAAAATTGAAAGCATCTCCGACCTGAAACCCAAGCCATACAATCCGAAAAAAATGTACCTCACTGGGAATTACATCCCCGTGGTGCGAAGATCTGATTTTGTGGACGCCGTCGGCTTGGATTTGCTCCACCTGGGGAACAACAGGATAACTGTGATCCATGACAGGGCTTTTGGGGATTTAACCAATCTGCGTAGGCTGTATTTAAATGGTAATCTCATGGACAGGCTCACGGGGGACATGTTTTTCGGCCTGCAGAATTTACAGTATCTGTATTTAGAGTACAATAAAATCAAGGAGGTGGACGCGGGCGCTTTCCGCTTCCTGACCAACCTCCAGCTGCTTTTTCTCAACAACAACCTTCTAAAAACGTTACCCGTGGGCATCTTCTCCAGCCTCTCCCTGTCCCGGCTTAATCTGCGCAACAACCAGTTCCAAAACCTACCTGTCAGCGGGGTCTTGGACCAGCTGAAGCTTTTGGTGCAGATCGATCTGGTGGAGAACCCCTGGAACTGCTCCTGCGACATCGTGGGGATGAAGATATGGTTGGAGCAGCTCAGCGCCGGCACCGTGGTCAACGAGGTCATGTGCGAGACGCCCAAGCGCCACACGGAAACCGACCTGCGCTCGGTCTCGTCGGAGCAGCTCTGCCCCGACTACTCCGACGCCTACGTCTCGCCGAGCCTCCCGACCGAGGAGCCCCTGGACGACCGGGCGGTCCCTACGGACGCGTCTCGCAAGTCCGCCGCCTCCGGCAGCGCCGTCCCCCTTTCTGTGCTCATCCTCAGCCTCCTGCTCGTCTTCATCATGTCGGTCTTTGTCGCAGCGGGGTTGTTTGTGGTGGTGATGAAAAAGCGCCAAAAATCCCAAAGCGACCGCGCCAGCACCAACGACTCCGACGTGAGCTCCTTCAACCTGCAGTACAGCCTTTACAGCAACCGCTCGGGCCCCAAGGCGAAGGCGCCCGCCGGTCACGTCTACGAGTACATCCCGCATCCGATGGGTCACATGTGCAAAAACCCCATCTACAGGTCGAGAGAAGGGAACGCAGTCGAGGATTACCGAGACCTCCACGAACTCAAGGTGACTTACAGGAGTACCCCTGATGAGGAGAGGAATAGCAGTTTGCTGAGGAGCCCCGCGTACAGTATCAGTACCATCGAACCCAGGGACAACCCCTCCCCGGTCCAGGACGCGGACCATTTCTTTCGGGGGATCCTGGAGCCTGATAAGCAGTCCCCTCATCAATCCATCCCTTCGCTCCCAGTGGGGGCCAATTTAGAGTACAAGTACACAGGCCCGGTGTCATACACCTATAACCCCAATTTCGATGTCAGACGTCAATTCCTGCACCCGGACCGGATAAGGGAAACCGTGCTTTACGGCACGTCGCCGAGTACTGTTTACGCCGAGCCCAACAGGAACGAATATTTGGAGCTCAAAGCGAAACTACAGTCCGAGCCCGATTACCTCGAAGTCCTGGAGAAACAAACCACCTTTAGCCAGTTCTGAGCCAAAGGGCTCGGTCCGGGGCGAACCCCTTTTCCCCCCGTACGACTTTGCGTGGATACGCACGAAGGGGGGGTTCAAGCGGGGTGTGCCGAACAATTCTCTTTATTTCTGCAAAGTGACACGACAGGAATGGCGGCTGAACACGCTTTGCAAAGCGACCATGCAAATTTTATTTTTCTACGGCAACGTTCGAGCAAGGCATATACGAAACCCCGTTAAGGTATACCCGGCTTCAATTTCAGGAATATAACCGTGCATTAGGGTATATATTGTCAAAAAAAAAAGAAAGAGAGAAAAAAAAAAAAAAAGACATGTACAATCACAACTGGACAAAACAATACAAATAAAAAATATTTAAAAAAAAAAAATACTGTACAGCAGATGATCAAACTGTCCGAGACTATTTCCTGCTGTAGTCTGTAAGTAAGTATTTATTGATATAACCTGCGTCTTTTCAACATCCAATTTTTTTCAGTCACCCTATGTCATCAAACGCCACCGTCGTCAGTGGCGGGGGAGAAAAAAAAAAGGCTTTTGTTTTGTAGTTTCATTTCGTGTAGCTCGGCTTTGTAAAGTGGCTTTTATTTTATTTGTGTTAATTTGTGGGACAAAAGTGGCACACCCCTCATGTTCTACCAAGACTGTCATTTCCAAAAAACAAAATGGAGGAGTGTCTTTCTATGCTTTCTGCACTTTTTTTTTTTTTTTTTTTTTTAATTAGAAGGCGACTTCATGAGCTCTCATATAAAAGGAAATTATTATATTCAAATGAATTTGGGTATTCATTCTTAATATAGAGTTGACGAAAACAAAATGATCTTTAAGGATATTTGGAGTTTGGATTATGTTGTGTAATAATAATGCTATTTTAGTCTATGTACACCTATTTTTATACAAGCATCGGCAGATTCTCTGTCCCCTTCTCGAGTTCATTGTTTTGGATTGCTAAGCACTTTTTGCACTATATTGACCTATGTTGTTGTCATCAAATAAACATGTCGGTTCTCATGAAATGAGCAACACAAGGCTTTTGGATATACTTATACACTAATTAATGTACATATATATGCTGTATATATATATATATATATATATATACCGTATCTACATATATACATATATATACATATATACAGCATATTTACATAGATATTTCCACAGATATTTACACACATATATATATATATATATATATATATATATATATGTATATATATATATATATATATACAAATATAGATACTTATATAAAAAATTTATTTGTATATATATATGTAAATATATTGTATATATGTATACAGTATATATATATATATATATATATATATATACATATATACATACATATACATATATAATAAATGTATTTGTATATATATGTATTTTTATTTATTATTATTATTTTTTTAATTCATTGGGGTTGGAACGTTTCACAAAATCCAGGGTTTTACGATTCTTGGGCTGATGATCCGTTATTATTTGGTGTAAAAATTCTAATAAACCCATTTTTCAAACCGATTACAAAACCTTCTCTCGGCTGCTGATACATGACATTCATTTGCAGCCATTAAGTGTGAAGGTGGCCCGAAAACATATATTTTTCAAAAATAATTCTTAAAAAAACATTAAATATCTAAAAATATTGGGGAAAAAAATGCTGGATTTGTAATTATATTGGATATATTTTTTTTTATGTTTATTAATTTAAAACATGACTTCAAATGTGTCTATCTGTGTTGGCCCTGTGATGAGGTGGCGACTTGTCCAGGGTGTACCCCGCCTTCCGCCCGATTGTAGCTGAGATAGGCGCCAGCGCCCCCCGCCATTCCAAAAGGGAATAAGCGGTCGAAAATGGATGGATGGATTTCAAATGTGAATATTTTATTTTATTTTGAGCACACCTACCATTTACCCAAATAAGCCACCGTTAAAATTGACCAGTTGTAATTATAAAATACAAATTTAAAAATGGCTCATGACCCTTGAATTAGTGTAAACACATTAACATATAAAAAAATAATAAAACCACATTTTACACCACCAACATTTAAAGTGAAGCACATGCGTTATCAGCACAAGTTATCTTGGTTTAAATTCAGACTGTAACAATCGATTAAAAAAATAGCTGGAATTCATATTTTGTTGCTTCAATTAATAATTTAATGAGTTTAACTAATACAATTCAATCAAATCCAGATTGCATGAAGTGCCTGGAAATATAAATATGTGTACAAAGTGTCATGTCTGTGTGATCATGTATTGTTTTTTGGACACTCAGTTCCTGTTTTTGCACTTCCTGGTTTGTTTTGTTACCATGACTACCCATTAGTTCACACCTGTCTCACGTTTTGCACTCGCACACCTGTTTTCACTTATCATGTCACTGCTATTTAAGCCTGTCTGTTTCTGTTGTCAGTCCCGCCCACATCACAAAATTCCACTTTTTTTTCACTAGATCCAAGGCAGAAACAAAAATACCTTTTGGACAATTTAAAGGGGAGGATTCTGCATATATATATATATATTTAAAACAAAATGTTTTGTAATAGGTGACTAAGTCTATTATTGTTAACTATTAGTTAAACATTTTCTGCTTTTTTCTCATTATATTAAAATGTTTTGCTGTTTGTTTCTCACATTTTTACTGTTATCCGTACCATTTAAAAATACACAACTTTTAAATTTTAGCTGAAATTTTAACTACATTTCCACAAAAAATCAGTAACGGATCGGTATCTCGGATACCAGCCTGAATTTTACTTGTTATCGAATTGGAAAAGAAAACCAGTGGCATTACACATCACTAACAATTACACAAACAGTAAGTTTTCCAAACGGCACAAGTAGATATTGTAATCATGCTAATATAATATAAATGGTGGTAAGTCACTTTAAATGTGATTTTACTGCGGTCATCATCTGAAAATGGTACATTGCATATGATCATTTTGCTTATTTCTATATAATCCTTAGTGTTAAGTGCGATACTGAAGCGCACCGACTTTGATAATCAACAAATCCAATATTTTTTATGCAAATGGAGCCTGACTATGTTGTGAATGGATGAAGATGCAGTGGCTGTGATTAAGTCAGGTGCAGTCTCACTGAGGCCTGGAATCAATTGAGTGTCAAGTAAAGCAATCAGCAGCCTGGCCAGTTTTACCCGTGCTGGTGTGAGATTATCGTATTATTGTTGTTGTTAGGGTCCGCAGGCCCATTGCAAAGGACTCCACTGTGGAGTCCTTTGTCATGGGCCTGCGGACCCTATTGAAACTGGTGCGTTTTATTATTATTCCGCACCTATGCGCTGTAATTAGACCCCCTTAACATGCTTCAAAACTCACCAAATTTGACACACACGTCGGTCTGGCATGCCTTCCCAACTTATTAGGCAGCCAAATCAGAAAAATCAAAATTGCGTGCTAGCGCCCCCTAGGAAGGAAAGAAAAACAGACTGATTGTAACTTCCGTTAGGAATGTCGTACAGACATGAAACAAAAACTGTCACGTAGGTTTAACTTAGATCTACATTTCATAATTCTACCTTCTAGCGCAAAAATCAACAGGAAGTTGGAAAAAAACTCCTTCCAAACAAAATTTTGGCAAAAAATTCAATTTTGCCTCTTTGAGCTGAAATTTGACCCCCTTAAAATGTTTCAAAACTCACCAAACTTGGCACACACATCAGGACTGGCAAAAGTTGTGATCTAATGAAAAAAAAAACTAAAACAACTCAAAATTGCGCTCTTGCGCAATTTTGGATCAAAACACAGCAAAAACTGCTTCGAGGAAGAAAACACAGAGAAAACTGCTTGTAACTTCCGGTGGGAATGCCGGAAAGACATGAAACAAAAACTTCTATGTAGGTCTCACTTAGACCTATATTTAGATGATTGACATCCTTCGGCAAAAATTAACAGGAAGTTAAAAATTACCCCTTCAAAATAAAAGTTTTGTAAAAACCCGTCACCTTTTTCAAACGTAAACTCCTCCGAGTGCGTTTGTCGTTTCGGCATTAAACTCGCACAGGAGAGGGATTGAACCCTTTTTGATTAAAACTATCCAACAAAGTTTTGATTACTGCTCCGGTTTTGATTTTACGCGCCTTCAAAGAACCCCTGCGCAAAGTTTCCTAAAAAATGTCATTTTTGGCTCTTTGAGCTGTAATTTGACCCCCTTAAAATGCTTCAAAGTGCAAGTTAAAGCTCTACTATGCAAAGCCAGAGCCATTTATCAACAACATCCAGAAACGCCGATCTGTAATTTGACCCCCTTAACATGCTTCAAAACTCACCAAATTTTACACACACATCAGGACTGGCGAAAATTGCCATCTAATAAAAAACCAAACCCCAAAAGTCAAAATTGAGCTCTAGCCCCCCCTAGGAATAAACCCAGACAAAACTGCTTGTAACTTCTGTTAGGAATGTCGTAGAGACATGAAAAAAAGACACCTATGCAGGTCTGACTTAGACCAGGGCTTGGCAGCGGCCAAAGGCGGACCCGACCAACGCTGCTTGCAGCTTTAATTGTTGTTGTTGTTGTTGTTGATGATGATGCTAATAACAATCGGCCACTTTTGCATTAGAACTCAATGAGGTGGGACATGCTGAACTTGCGATAAAGCGTTTGACGCACTTAAATTCGGGCTAAAAAAAACAACGCAAAGATGTGCAAATGTGACGGCCGTTTCTCTGTTCACCACCAGTCACTACTATAAAAAAAAAAAAAAGGTTGTTATCTATTTCTCTGGGTATCATTTCCATCATGTTCTCCTTTTTGAAACAAATGAGTTGCCATCTTCTCATGGAAGGCAAAAATGATAGCAGAAGGCACCATTTGGGAGATGAGGAGGCCTGGAACTGAATGTAACTGTGGACGTGTCACAGACGTGGAGCAGGGGCAGTGAATCATAGCCGGGGTGTGTGTGTGTGTGTGTGTGTGTGTGTGTGTGTGTGCCTTTGAGTTCATTTTGCCTGACAGATTCTGATATAGAAGTATTTGTTTTCATTAGATAAATGATGTTTCTGCTGCTAGGTTGCCAGTACCAAAAACAGGATAGTGCAAACTAAGGCCCCGCCTGCCAAGTGCGGCCCGACGGCGTGGTCAATTTGGGTATTGGCATTTGTTTTTTCCAATTAATTGAAAATATCTGACAATCTATTTGCTGCAACGCAATGTGGCCGACGGAAGTGATTCAGGTCAATGACCGCGAATTGCGATTTTGAGTTGAACACAGAGCAGCATGTACTTGTAGGACCCAATCCAGACAACCTTCCTTAGTCATGGCAAAAAAAAAAAACACATTTAAATTCATTATAATGCATGATGGAAAAAAATACAAAACAGTCTCTCTACACTTATACATGTTTGTCTCATTTTAGCTTATTTGTGTTTCTGATTACAAAACTTTAAGAAAGTTGTCACAAAAAGTTAACCGAACTTTCCCATACATTAAAATCTAATCATATTAATTATTTATCCATTAAATTATTTTTAATATGAGCACTAACACACACACACACACTCATATAGATTGATGGATAGATAGATAGATAGATAGATAGATAGATAGATAGATAGATAGATAGATAGATAGATAGATAGATAGATAGATAGATAGATAGATAGATAGATAGATAGATAGATAGATAGATAGATAGATGGATGGATAGTACTTTATTGATTCCTTCAGGAGAGTTCCTTACGGGAAATTAATATATATATATATATATATATATATATATATATATATATATATATATATATATATATATATATATATATATATATATATATATATATATATATATATATATATATATATATATAGATATATATATATATATATATATATATATATATATATATATATATATATATATATATATAGGGATGAACACCCCTGACCTACATCATAAATTATTGTTTTTTTTCTTTCAAATTGCGTCCAGATAACAATTGCACTTTTTAAAAAAAGATATTACACGCAGAGTTAGGTACCTTTTATGTTTGAACCGACACAGTACCGATACCCGGTACCTGGGAATTGGTACCATTACTCAATGGTACCAATATTATGCGGTTTCGTGTGTGTTTTTTGGTTCATAAATGTTAATTTGGTTAATGATAAAATCAATTTTTTTAATTGATCATTTAACACTGAAATGGTCTTGTTTTCTTACACTTGTGAGTCTCATTTGCAAGTAATAGAAAGTAGACTTTAGACGACAGTAGTGTGGTGTGTTGCCTTCACAGGAAATAGTCTTTGCCATTAAGTTGCATCAAACAGGCTTTTTTGTTTTTTTTCAGCCCTACAAAGTGTTTATACTGTACGTTTTTTGTTATTGTTATTTTTACTTATTACACACCAACTGTTTGATTGTTTTGAGGTGTTGAAATTGCCATGTACTGAATTCAATACCCGTCCTTAGCTTTTGCCAGGCGAGACCCAAACCATTTAAAGAAATACAAATACTGAATGTTAAAACATTAGCAAGAGTCCATAGAAAACTGTGGGACAAAAACATTAGCAAGAGTCCATAGAAAACTGTTGGACAAAAACATTAGCAAGAGTCCATAGAAAACTGTGGGACAAAAATAGGTGACGAAGGGCCGTATGTTTTATTGTTTTTCATTTCCTTTCCAGCACTCTTATTTTGCATTTCTATTCATGTTTAGCATGGGCGGCAGCATCTTTTGTCCCAGTGTTCTCATACCTGGATGTGATTGCCAATCTGGGGAGGGGGGTTCATGGCGTTTAACAGTTTTCTGTGAGGAATTTTAGTTTATTTTTGTCATGGGAAATTGCTGTGTCCGCTGTGAATGTTACCTGAGTGCTTATTTCCTTGCCGAGTGTTTGAGACATTGTTCTGTCTGCAACCAGAAAGGTATCAAAATTTGTTTACGATAATCCATTCTCGGAATCTGTTCAGTACCTGGATACAGTACACGCTGGTTTTATCTTAAATTCATAGAAAATCTGAGTACATAAAGACAAAAGTACCAATACGTAATGTTTGAGTGTACACCTTCTACAATCTGAAAGTGTTACCACTGTTATGAACAAAGTAATGGAGTAATGGGGAGACCATCAAGGAAAAGTAGCTTCCATATGAGGAAGTTAGGACATAAATCATGGTCCCAGTACGGAAAAAAAAAACATTGCATGAAATGGAAAATGTCTCATTTGCACTCCTGATGGCGAAATCTATAAAAATTAAGGTGGTCACAAAAAGGAGTTATTTTCCAAATTGACTGTGTTGGTTTTAAAAGTGCTCCCCATCTGGTCAACATATGAAATAACAAGTACGCGTAAGAAATTGAAATCCGCCCTTTTTGGCCAAAATACATATTGAAAAATACATAAATATGGATAAAGAGACATACTTTAATAACTTGAAGTAAATAAAGAAGATTAAAAAAAAATTACATGAAAAAAAAAATAGAACTAAAAGCATTTTTTTCTCACAATATGTCAACTTGTTTTTATAAAATTGGGAACAATTTCTCATTTTCTTTTGTTGCAATACTTTTTCATATAATAAGGAATTATATGTAAAATTATGACTTTTTATGTAAAATTATAACATTTCACTGCATAGTGGTGACATTTGTTATATAAAATTCTGACTTTCATCACAATATTGCCAACTTTTATTGTTGTTCATCTAAAACTGTGACATTTTTGGTGTAAAATTATGACTTTTGTCATAATATTGCCGAGTAAAATTCCGACCCTTTTCAAAAAATTGCCCAAATTTTATGTTTTTCTTCTAAAATTGCGTCTGTTGGAAAAAAAATCCCAACTTTTATCATAATATTGCACAAATGTTCAGTTTTTCCTGCAAAATTCTAAGTCTTTCCTGGGAAGTTGAGACCTTTTTCTTGTGAAACTCATTTTTCACAACAAGCTTTTTTTTATATGCACAGTATGTATATATTATTAATGTTGTAAATATAAAAATTTATGTATCTAGAAAGGGTGGTCCTAAAGACATTGACATTATTTTGTGTTTGTGTGTGTGTGTGTGTGTGTTTGTGTTTTTTTATTTCTACCCTTCTTGAAACACCCGCAAAGAAAAGTAGCTTCCATATGAGGACCGGTGAACAAGTTAGGACATAAATCATGGTCCCAGTACGGAAAAAACATTGCGTCTAATAGAAAATGTCTCCTTTGTACCCCTGGTGGTGAAATCTCTGAAAATTAAGGTGGTCACAAAAAGGAGGGATTTTCCAAATTGACTGTGTGTCGGTTTTAAAAGTGCTCCCCCTCTGGTCAACATATGAAATAACAAGTGTGCGTAAGAAATTTAAATGGGCCCCTTTTTGGCCAAAATACACATTGAAAAATAAATAAATATGGATATAGAGACATACTTTAATAATGTGAAGTAAATAAAGAAGATTAAAAAACAATTAAATGAAAATAAAATAGAACTAAAAGCATTTTTTCTCACAATATGTCAACTTGTTTTTATAAAATTGGGAACAATTTCTCATATTCTTTCTGTTTCTGTAGTGTTGCAATACTTTTTCATATAATTAGGAATTTATATGTAAAATGATTACATTTCACTGCAAAGTGGTGACATTTGTTATATAAAATTCTGACTTTCATCACAACATTGCCAACTTTTATTGTTGTTCTTCTAAAACTGTGACATTTTTGGTGTAAAATTATGACTTTTGTCATAATATTGCCGAGTAAAATTCCGACCCTTTTCATAAAATTGCCCAAACTTTATGTTTTTCTTGTAAAATTGCGTCTGTTGGGAAAAAAAAATCCCAACTTTTAGCATAATATTGCACAAATGTTCAGTTTTTCCTGCAAAATTCTAAGTTTTTCCTGTGAAACTCATTTTTCACAACAAGCTTTTTTTTTTTTGGACATTTAATGTTGTAAATAGAAATATTTATGTATTTAAAAAGGGTGGTCCTAAAAACATAGACGTTTTTGTATGTGTGTGTGTGTGTGTGTGCAGTCCTGTCGCAGTTAAAATAATGCTTTTAATCAGCCAATGGGCTTTTTAGGTCTTAACATAAATGCAAGCACAAAAGACGAGCGGTTTTATGATCCCTTTTTCATTAATCTCTCAAAAGCTTTGAGCGTGTTCTGTTGTGCTGCTCTCCGTCGTAGTCAGCCCTTGGAATTATTGAAGAATAACGGGTAAAAAAAAAAAACGGAGACTTCATTTCACGAAAAAACACTTAATCCCCCTTGAAAACAAACATGAAACATGTAGGAGTGTGAAGCCTCGTGCCACGTAAGAGTTCTAACGTGTGGCAGGCTTACGCAACGCCAAAACATGTTGTTTGTGCCAATGTAGACTACGTTTGCAATACGTGCTGGAAAACGCTCGTCCCGGCCCTCGCCGCACCTGACTTCACGTTTGATAACGACCAGACGGAGGATGTCGGCCTTGGCGCATTAACTTGCAGCCAGTGTTATTGCAAGAGTGTATGAAAATGCGCTGAAAGTACACGGCTAATTACATCATAATTAGAATATGATTTGGTGAATGCTCGCGTTGGTAAACAGAATCAAAGTGAGACTACGGAGGCTGCTGCTCTGTCGACCCTCAATTGGGCTTTTTTGTTGTTAATCCATAAAACCATGGGTGTCAAACTCTGGCCCGCGGGCCAAATTTGGCCAGCCGTGTAATTTCATTTGGCCCTTGAGGCAATACTAAATTAACATTAGAGCTGGCCCGCCGGTATTAACACCACATTCACCTCTAATACTCATACTTGCCAACCGTCCCGATTTTCCCGGGAGACCCCCGAAGTTCAGTGCCCCTCCCGAAAATCTCCCCGGGCAACCATTCTCCCGAATTTCTCCCGATTCCTACCCGGACAACAACACTGGGGGCGTGCCTTAAAGGCACTGCCTTTATCGTTCTCTACAACCTGTCGTCACGTCCGCTTTTCCTCCGTACAAACAGCGTGCCGGCCTAGTCACATAATATAAGTGGCTTGCACACACACACACACACACACACACACACACACAAGGGAATGCAATGCATACTTGGTCGACAGCCATACAGGTCACACTGAGGGTGGCCGTATAAACAACTTTAACAGTGTTGCACATCAATCAATCAATCAATTAATGTTTACTTATATAGCCCTAAATCACCAGTGTCTCAAAGGGCTGCACAAGCCACAACAACATCCTCGGCTCAAATCCCACATCAGGGCAAGGAAAAACTCAACCCGATGGGATGACAACGTCGAGTGGATCTAACATAATAGTGAGAGTCCAGTCCATAGTGGATCTAACATAATAGTGAGAGTCCAGTCTATAGTGGATTTGACATAATAGTGAGAGTCCAGTCCATAGTGGATCTAACATAATAGTGAGAGTCCAGTCTATAGTGGATCTGACATAATAGTGAGAGTCCAGTCCATAGTGGATCTAACATAATAGTGAGAGTTCAGTCCATAGTGGATCTAACATAATATCAATCAATCAATCAATGTTTACTTATATAGCCCTAAATCACTAGTGTCTCAAAGGGCTGCACAAACCACCACGACATCCTCGGTAGGCCCACATAAGGGCAAGGAAAACTCACACCCAGTGGGACATCGGTGACAATAATGACCCAGTGGGACGTCGGTGACAAAATGCGTCACACTGTGAACCCACACCGAACAATAATGACAAACACATTTAGAGAATATCCGCACCGTAACACAACATAAACAGAACAGAAAAAATACCCAGAAACCCTTGCAGCACTAACTCTTCCGGGATGCTACAATATACACCCCCTGCTACCACTTCAAGCCTGCCCACTTCATTGTCATTTTATTTTCAAATATTTTAGCCTGTGGAAAAAGTTAGTGTCGATATTTATCGCAGAAGTCTGCAAATAGAAAAGAGGCATTACATTTTTTATTTAAATTGTATTTAACATGCCATTGATGTTTTTTTAGTTCATTTTGTGGAAATTGATTTTGCACTAGTAAGTAATATAAGCGTTATTTGTTCTATATTCTGTGTTAAAGCAAATCGGTGTAGCAAAATGAGACATAATTAACGTTTGATTCATGCACTTCAAGGCTTGAATGTTTGATTCATTCATTATTGTTATATTTTTTCCAAATTTATTATCAGCCTGTGGAAAATGTTTGTTTTGATATTTGCCTCGGAAGGCCGAAAATAGAAAAGAGGACATTCAATGTTTATTTAAATTGTATTTGATATGCCGTTGATATTTTTTAATTATTATTATTATTATTTCAAACTCGATTTTGCATGTCATTATAAAGCTACATAAGCCTTGCTTGTTCAATATTCAATGCAACACTTGTTTGGGTCTCTATTAAAAGGTTAATTTGTTCAACTTTGGCCCGCGGCTTTGTTCAGTTTTAAATTTTGGCCCACTCTGTATTCGAGTTTGACACCCTTGCATAAAACGCTGCTGATATATATTTTTTTGCAAGCATGCCGAAAGATGCTGGATTTTAGTGCTAATCAGGGCTTTCTTCGACTGAGTTGATTTCATACTTCCATTTCTTTTATTTATTTTTTTTAAAAGCAGAGCTAATGGAGATTTCCTTTAAATAAACAGACCATTGTCAAAGTTTGTTGGTGACGAACCCCAAGATGCAGGGATGGAGGCAGGCATTGGATCGGAAAACATGTCTTAATTAGAATACTAGTACAAGCACAAAAAGCCCGCACGAGGTGGATAACAAAACTAAAAGAGCTAGCATGAGAGCTAGAAAACAAAAGGAGCTTAGCATGGAAGCTAGCAAGTACCGAACAGGAAAACAGAAGTTGTTACTTACAAAATGGAAGCAGGGAACAAAAGACAGTAAGCGACAAACAAATACCGACATGTAGCTAGCTTACCGCTACGCTGCAATGACACGACACGACACAACAACAAATAACTGTGAAAGAATGATCCAGCAACTGACACAAGACAAAGTAGGTACACATAGGAGCGGGCTGATTGGCAACTGGTGTGGCCAGGTGCCAATCAGCCGCAGCTGAGGAGGAACACAGCACTCAGGGAAGCTGAACCAAAATAAGAGCACTAGACAGGAACTAAGGACAGGGAATACTAAACACACAGAGGAGAAACTAAAACACCAACAAACTGTCAGTGGCAACTCTGACAATGAAACTTTTTCATTACTTGTACCAGACTCCTTTTTTTTTTTTTTTTTGGCCTTGTCATTACTGCCTCAAGTGGAGGAAAAGCGTATTACAATTTTTTTTTTTAGTAGCCCTCTCCGAGGCTCTGGCGACCCAACAATGGTTGAGAAACACAGCATTAAAGCATGCTATGCACACTTATAATCATAATAATACAATATATTTTACTCGTAAGACACCTTTTGCAGGCACTCGAGGAAACCGTGCGAAAAAATTATGACGACAAAGATAGGTACAATTTTTAGTGTTTTGAGTCATGATTTAAAGAGGGAAAATGAGTCCATAATGCGAAGGTCTGGGAGCCGGGATTTTACATGCTATTCTCATCATAAATCACACCTGCACTGAATTGTGCGCCGGAAATGTCCTCCCCCGGTGTCCTCCCTTTACTCCACCCCCCCAATCCTCCATAAATAGTCACGCTAATTAGCTCATGAATTTGCTGCTGAGTCGGAATGGCAATAAAGGAAAATCTCCACGGAAAAAAGGTGATATTGTTTGATCGGTGCTTAATACACCAAGCACCGTAACAATGTTATCTTTGGAAGGCTACGTAATGTCATATCTAATAAAAAAAAAAACGAGTGTGAAGCGACCGGAATGAGAATCAGCACCTCCAAGTCAGAGTCCATGGTTCTCGCCCGGAAAAGGGTGGAGTGCCATCTCCGGGTTGGGGGAGGAGACCCTGCCCCAAGTACCTAGGAGTCATGTTCACGAGTGAGGGAAGAGTGGATCGTGAGATCGACAGGCGGATCGGTGCGGCGTCTTCAGTAATGCGGACGTTGTACCGATCCGTTGTGGTGAAGAAGGAGCTGAGCCGGAAGGCAAAGCTCTCAATTTACCGGTCGATCTACGTTTCCATCCTCACCCATGGTCATGAGCTTTGGGTCATGACCGAAAGGATAAGATCACGGGTACAAGCGGCCGAAATGAGTTTCCGTTTCCTCTCCCTTAGATATAGGGTGAGAAGCTCTGCCATCCGGGAGGAACTCAAAGTAAAGTTGCTGCTCCTTCACATGGAGAGGAGCCAGATGAGGTGGTTCGGGCATCTGGTCAGGATGCCACCCGAACGCCTCCCTAGGGAGGTGTTTAGGGCACGTCCAACCGGTAGGAGGCCACCGGGAAGAGCTAGACGAAGTGGCTGGGGAAAGGGAAGTCTGGGTTTCCCTGCTTAGGCTGTTGCCCCCGTGACCCGACCTCGGATAAGCGGAAGAAGATGGATGGATGGATTATTGGAATGTCATTTTTTGACAAATCATCGAGTTACTAATATGGCTAGGATGAACAAAACATGGTCACATTTTGGCCTTCTATAGTCTTTGTCCAAATAATATTTGTTTTATTTAAATGTCTTTATTTGGTCAAGTAATGCAAAGCACACATTGTAGTCAGGATGAGCAATATTTAAAGCCCTAGAGCAAAATTGTGAACATCAATGTGTCATGATCCGTAGTCTGGATCATGTTTAGTTGAGTTATTTTCTGTTAGTTTGGACTCCCTTTGTTGTTTGTGTACCTTGTGAGTTAGTTTGGTCACCATGGTAACATATTAATTTCACCTGCTGCGGGTTCCAGGCGCACACCTGGTTTTGTTGATTACTTTCTTATTTAAGCCAGCCTTGTCCCGTCAGTCGGGCTTGGTCCCTTGTTTGCGGTATGCAACTGTTTCGTTGGTAATTACTAGATTTCTTGTTACCTGATCCTGTGCTAGTGTTAGCATTAGCTTCTGTGCTTCTGTCACGTCTGGGTCGCATTTTAATGCGGGATCGTTCCTCCAACGCAAACATAGACACTCCGGACAACAACGTGAAGGTAAGAATGATTTAATAACAAAACACTGGTGCAAAAACAGACGAAAAGAAAAGCACAGAAGCTAATGCTAACACTAGCACAGGATTAGGTTACAAGAATTCTAGTAATTACCAGATTCCAACTGATTCGTTGGTAATTACTAGATTTCTTGTTACCTGATCCTGTGCTAGTGTTAGCATTAGCTTCTGTGCTTCTGTCACGTGTGGGTCGCATTTTAATGCGGGATCGTTCCTCCAACGCAAACATAGACACTCCGGACAACAACGTAAAGGTAAGAATGATTTAATAACAAAACACTGGTACAAAAACAGACAAAAAGAAAAGCACAGAAGCTAATGCTAACACTAGCACAGGATCAGGTAACAATACATCTAGTAATTACCAACGAAACAGTTGCATACCGCAAACAAGGGACCAAGCCCGACTGACGGGACAAGGCAGGCTTAAATAAGGAAGTAAATAACAAAAACAGGTGTGCAGCAGGTGAAATTAATATGTTACCATGGTGACCAAACTAACTCACAAGGTACACAAACAACAAAGAGAGTCCAAACTAACAGAAAATAACTAAACTAAACATGATCCAGACTACGGATCATGACACAATGGAGTCTTCTTGTTTATAGTTCGTTAGGGGTGTAACGGTACACAAAAATTTGGGTCCGGTACGTACCTGGGTTTAGAGGTCAAGGTTTGGTTCATTTTCGGTACAGTAAGAAAACAACAAAATATAAATAGTTGGGTTATTTATTTACCAAATTTGTAAACAATGGCTTTATCCTTTTAACATTGGTGACACAATAATATTTCTGCCCACGTTAATCAACATTAAACTGCCTCAAATTGCTGCTCAGATTAAATAAAATGACAAAACTTCTCTTCTACATATAAAAAGTGCAACATTAAACAGTTTCAAGTCAACTCATCATGCTTAATTTATCACAGCATTTGGGAAGACTGTAGTTGATTTTTATTTTGTAAATGTTATATTTTTTTTATCAATATGTGATAGCAGGGACCCTGCCATTCAAAGACTTCCTGTCCATAAATAACACACACACACACACACACACCCCAAAATGAGCAAGCTTTACGCTAAAAGCTAATTAGCCTTCACCTCAAGCCGGAACTGCGAGTGAGCTGAGTTTAAGTTTCTAGAAGGTCAAGGGGCTCATAGTGATGTTAGTAGTAGTAGACTGGTAGGTGTTTATTATCATTTGGGGAGAGTACGCTGCCTTATGCTCAACGCTCGACGCTGAAGCATTTACGATCAATCAATCAATCAATGTTTATTTATATAGCCCCAAATCACAAATGTCTCAAAGGACTGTACAAACCATTACGACTACGACATCCTCGGAAGAACCCACAAAAGGGCAAGGAAAACTCACACCCAGTGGGCAGGGAGAATTCACATCCAGTGGGACGCCAGTGACAATGCTGACTATGTGAAACCTTGGAGAGGACCTCAGAAGTGGGCAACCCTCCCCCCCCTCTAGGGGACCGAAAGCAATGGATGTCGAGCGGGTCTAACATGATGCTGTGAAAGTTCAATCCATAGTGGCTCCAACACAGCCGCGAGAGTTCAGTTCAAAGCGGATCCAAGACAGCAGCGAGAGTCCCGTCCACAGGAAACCATTCCAAGCGGAGGCGGATCAGCAGCGTAGAGACGTCCCCAACCGATACACAGGCGAGCGGTCCATCCTGGGTCCCGACTCTGGACAGCCAGTACTTCATCCATGGTCATCGGACCGGACCCCCTCCACAAGGGAGGGGGGGACATAGGAGAAAAAAGAAAAGAAGAGGCAGATCAACTGGTCTAAAAAGGAGGTCTATTTAAAGGCTAGAGTATACAGATGAGTTTTAAGGTGAGGCTTAAATGCTTCTACTGAGGTAGCATCTCGGACTGTTACCGGGAGGGCATTCCAGAGTACTGGAGCCTGAACGGAAAACGCTCTATAGCCCGCAGACTTTTTTTTACTACATGTGCTCTTAATACGCACTGCTGATTGGCTGTTACCGCTATAAATATAACCAATCAGATGGTTGTGTGGGTGGGACAATGCTGGGTGCTGAGACAGAGGCAGAACAAGCAAAGCAGTTTGTTAAGACTTTAGCTTAGAAACTCGTTCGGTACACCCCCGTACCGAACCGGTTCAATACAAATACACATACCGTTACACCCCTATTGTTCATATTGTGTTGTGGTTTGTGCAGCCCTTTGAGACACTAGTGATTTAGGGCTATATAAGTAAACATTGATTGATTGATTGATTGATAAATGAGCATTTCAAGTAAATCCGAATCCTTACATATCCTATAAATATTTGTCAATATATAAATATGAATTAATTTTGACTGCATTAGTGTTGGTTATGTCTTTTAGCACACACTCTGGCGTCCATAGATTAAATAGTCTAGTGCAGGGGTTGGCAACCCAAAATGTTGAAAGAGTCATATTGGAACAAAAATACAAAAAAATAATCCTTATGGAGCTGCAAAAACTGAAAAAAGTCTTATATAAGTATTATAATGAAGGCAACACATGATGTAAGTGTGTATATTAGCCTACTATCAAAATGAGTATGTGTCGCAGGCTGACGCAAATCTTCGTTGACAGAAATGTTGAAATGCAATATTTATCCTACACATTTTTACAATATTGGAAAACATTAGTAAATCAGAGGCTACTCAGAAGGTGAGAAAACTCCTGGAAATTACTGGCTTTTAATGGCCAAAAATGTATAGATGTGTGTGTCCAAGTTAAAACAAATGGCGAGGTGCCTTCTTTTAATAGATTTATAACAATGTTTGCTGTGGTCTGGAACAAAATGGCACGCGAACAATTATCAGAAATGCAGAAAAAATACTACATACCGTATTGTTCGGATTATAAATCTCTCCGGAGTATACGTCGCACCGGCCGAAAATGCATAATAAAGAAGGAAAAAAATATATATACATCGCATTTTTGGGGGAAATGTATTCGATAAAATCCAACTCCAAGAATAGACATTTGAAAGGCAACTTAAAATAAATCAAGAATAGTGAACAACAGGCTGAATAAGTCTACGTTATATGAGGCATAAATAAGCAACTGCTATGTTAACCTAACATATTATGGTAAGAGTCATTCAAATAACTATAACATATAGAACATGCTATACCTTTACCAAAAAAATCTCTCACTCCTAATCCATAAATCGCTTCTAAACAACTCTGCCAACTCCAAAAGTATGCGCCCCTTCCTCTTGTCGTTTTCTGCTGCATATTTCACTACGTCCAGCTTGTAATCTGCAGTACATGATTTCCTTTTCCGTACCATTTTTGTTCAGCCCTTCTCAGTTTTTATAAGTGACCGCCAACGATGAAAAGATCCATTTTAATAGCTAGGCCAGTAGCATGTAGCATATAGCAGTTAGCATTCCATTACCCACAATGCACTTCTGCCATGACCTTCCCCAGCCAAATTCGTATTGGTTGACGTGTGTGTGACGATTGCTGACATTTTCTTCGTCTCTTCCGCGAATGAGATAAATAATATTATTTGATATTTTACGGTGATGTGTTAATAATTTCACACATAAGTCGCTCCTGAGTATAAGTCAACACTATGAAAAAAGACTGCGACTTATAGTCCGAAAAATACGGTACTGATAATTTGTCACGAAACGTGCAAAACTAAATCATATACAAAAAGGATAAAATTAAAGGGAATTAAATGAGCTCAAATATACCTGCAAATAGGCAACACGGTGAAAGAGGGGTTAGTGCATCTGCCTCACAATACGAAGGTCCTGGGTTCGATCCTGTGCTAGGGATCTTTCTATGTGGAGTTTGCATGTTCCCCGTGACTGTGTGGGTTCCCTCCGGGTACTCCGGCTTCCTCCCACCTCAAAAGACATGCACCTGGGGATAGGTTGATTGGCAACACTAAATGGTCCCTAGTGTGTGAATGTGAGTGTGAATTTTGTCTATCTGTGTTGGCCCCGTGATGAGGTGGCGACTTGTCCAGGGTGTAGACCGCCTTCTGCTCAAATGCAGCTGAGATAGGCTTCAGCGACCCCGAAAGGGACAAGCGGTAGAAAATAGATGGATGGATACCTACAAATAATGATGCAATATGTAAATACCGCTAGCCTAAATAGCCTGATTGGCACTCCAACAAGTCGTCAACGACAATGAAGCTCACCTTTGGGCATTCACGCACAGCATAAAACTTTTGGTGGACAAAAAGAGTTTGTTTACATGTAAGGTGAGTTCAAGAACCACCGAAATTAGTTGGACAAAACGATGTTCACCAAATACTCTCGTCAGTGAAGCATACACACAAACATATTAAACAGTGGGTTTTCTAACAATTGGGACGGTTTGTGTCATGTTCGTCCTCAAACTGTCAGGTTCGTCCCTGACGGTTTGGTTAGGTTTTAGTTTTTCCTCTGTGTCTTTGTTTTGGTTATTTCCTGTTTTTCTCCCTGAGCGCTGTTTCCCCTCAGATTCGGCGGATTGGCCCCTGGCCACACCTGGTGTCAATCAGCCCGTTTTTTTTTTCTAGTCAGATACTGGATTATTGTCACCACTACCCGTCAATATCAGTAATGCTTGTCATAGAACCTGTAGCTGTTTGCATCTTTTTGTTGCTAGTTCCTGTTTGCTGGATCCTGTTTCCCGTTTTGGAGTTTGGCTGTTCCTAGTTCCTGGTTTGTGTTTTTTCATTTCTAAAGATTAAATCATATTTTCCTGCGCGATGCCTGCCACCTTCTCTGCACCTTGAGGTTCGTCACAAACTCAACCTGACACAGACAAAAAATATACTATTCCACCCGTCTTTTTCCATTTTCAAACCTTTTTAAAAAATGCTCCAGGGAGCCACTAGGGCGGCACTAAAGAGCCCTGGGTTTCTGGTCCAGTGGCTAAACTATCTAACGGCCTATGCACCACGGTATTTTCTTGAGTTTCGATTGACCATGCATATCCAAACCAGGTCAGAAAAAAACCGAAGACTCATTCGAACCCCATTGTTTATGTAGCAGATTGTGGTATTGTTATGTCTTCTGGCATGGCCGCCATATTGCATGCCTGACAATTAAGCTAATACTAGCCTCTGTGGACCTACAGGGGGAGGTGGACACGTTCCATATGCTTCCGCCACCCGTTTGCAACCCTGATCTGAGCAATTGAGTTCAAGGAGATGTGGGTAATTGAGAGGGCAGGCATGGCATCTGACAGGCTCCGATGGCTCCCGTGATTACTTTAATCAGAGTGGTTAATGGAAATACTTCAGGCATGCAGAAATGCGCAAATGTTCATCAGCACTCAACCGACTTGGAGCCGCGGCGACAACAGCGCCCGATTCCAATATCGTATCCTTTCCACAGTTCGACTTTCAGTTCAAGTTAGTGATGGATCGTCGGTTTGCAAGCATGACCTCATGCAAAGTTTTTACTCTGCATTGTGATATCATTGTACTATTATTAATATGCATTTGAGGCGGAAAAAAAAATAATATAAACCAGGTCGCCCGCTGACCTGTTCTAAAAATAGCTCAAATAGCAGCACTTACCAGTGAACTGCCTCTATTTTTTGATTTTATTAATTTACTAGCAAGCTGGTGTGGCTTTGCTCGACATTTTTAATTCTAAGAGAGACAAAACTCAAATAGATTTTGAAAATCCAAGAAAATATTTGAAAGACTTGGTCTTCACTTGTTTAAATAAATTAATTTATTTTTTTACTTTGAGTTTTATAACTTTCAGAAAGACAATTTTCGAGAAAAAATACAACTTTAAAAATGATTTTAGGATTTTTAAACACATGTACAGTTTTACCTTTTAAATTCCTTCCTCTTCTTTCCTGATAATTTAAATCAATGTTTTATTGTAAAGAATAATAAATCAATTTTAATGTAATTCTTCATTTTAGCTTCTGTTTTTTTGACGAAGAATATTTGTGAAATATTTCTTCAAACTTATGATTAAAATTCCCCCCAAAAATTCTGGCAAATCTAGAAAATCTCTAGAATCAAATTTTAATCTTATTTCAAAGTCTTTTGAATTTCTTTTAAAATTCTGGTTACGGAAAATCTAGAAGAAATAATGATTCGTCTGTGTTAGACATATAGCTTGGTCCAATTTGTTATATATTCTAACAAAGTGTAGTTTGAATTTTAACCTATTTAAAACATTTCATCAAAATTCTAAAATGAATCTTAATCAGGAAAAAATACTAATGATTTTCCAGGAAATTATTTTAAAATTTTTTTCTAAAAGAATCGAATTAGCTAGTTTTTGTCCTTTCTTTTTTAGTTGAATTTAGAATTTTAAAGAGTCGAAATGAAGATAAACTATGTTTAAAAATTAATTTTTCATTTTTTTCGTGTTTTCTCCTCTTTTAAACCGTTCAATTAAGTGTTTTTTTCATCTATTATTCTCTACAAAAAACCTCCCATAAAAGGGAAAAAAATGTCAAGAGTTATTTGGTGACGAACCCCAAGATGCAGAGATGGAGGCAGGCATGGAAAGTGAAAACATATTTAATTAAATACTAAGACAAAAACAAAACCAAAAGGGTACAAACAAAAAGCACGCACATGGGCAGATATAACAAACTAAGGGCTATGAACAAACCACAATACAACGATCCAGCAACTGACACAAGACAAAGCAGGTACAAATAGGAGCAGGCTGATTGGCAACAGGTGTGGCCAGATGCCAATCAGCCGCAGATGAGGTGACAACAGCACACAGGGAGACAAACCGGAAGCTGAACCAAAATAAGAGCACTTGACAGGAACTAAAGACGGGAGATACTAAACACAGAGGAAACAAAGACAAATGCAGAGGAAAAAACTAAAACATAGACAAACTGTCAGGGGAAAGCCTGACAAAAAATGTACGATTGAATGACAGACAGAAACACCCATTTATATATATATATATATATTTATATTTATTTATTAAAGGCAAATTGAGCAAATTGGCTATTTCTGGTAATTTATTGAAGTGTGTATCAAACTGGTAGCCCTTCGCATTAATCAGTACCCAAGAAGTAGCTCTTGGTGTCAAAAAGGTTGGTGACCCCTGATATAAACAATCAATCAATCAATCAATCAATGTTTATTTATATAGCCCCAAATCACAAATGTCTCAAAGGACTGCACAAATCATTACGACTACAACATCCTCGGAAGAACCCACAAAAGGGCAAGGAAAACTCACACCCAGTGGGTAGGGAGAATTCACATACAGTGGGACGCCAGTGACAATGCTGACTATGAGAAACCTTGGAGAGGACCTCAGATGTGGGCAATGGATGTCGAGCGGGTCTAACATGATACTGTGAAAGTTCAATCCATAGTGGCTCCAACACAGCCGCGAGAGTTCAGTTCAAGCGGATCCAAGACAGCAGCGAGAGTCCCGTCCACAGGAAACCATCTCAAGCGGATCAGCAGCGTAGAGATGTCCCCAACCGATACAGGCGAGCGGTCCATCCTGGGTCCCGACGAGCGGTCCATCCTGGGTCTCGACTCTGGACAGCCAGTACTTCATCCATGGTCATCGGACCGGACCCCCTCCACAAGGGAGGGGGGGACATAGGAGAAAGAAAAGAAGCGGCAGATCAACTGGTCTAAAAAGGAGGTCTATTTAAAGGCTAGAGTATACAGATGAGTTTTAAGGTGAGACTTAAATGCTTCTACTGAGGTAGCATCTCGAACTGTTACCGGGAGGGCATTCCAGAGTACTGGAGCCCGAACGGAAAACGCTCTATAGCCCGCAGACTTTTTTTGGGCTCTAGGAATCACTAATAAGCCGGAGTCTTTTGAACGCAGATTTCTTGCCGGGACATACGGTACAATACAATCGGCAAGATAGGCTGGAGCTAGACCGTGTAGTATTTTATACGTAAGTAGTAAAACCTTAAAGTCACATCTTAAGTGCACAGGAAGCCAGTGCAGGTGAGCCAGTACAGGTATATATGTATGTATATATGTATATAAAGGTATATACAGTACAGGCGTAATATGATCAAACTTTCTTGTTCTTGTCAAAAGTCTAGCAGCCGCATTTTGTACCAGCTGTAATCTTTTAATGCTAGACATGGGGAGACCCGAAAATAATACGTTACAGTAATCGAGACGAGACGTAACAAACGCATGGATAATGATCTCGGCGTCTTTAGTGGACAAAATGAAGCGAATTTTAGCGATCAGAAGTTCCGTGAAATTTTGCAGCATAGATCACTACGATGTTTTCATTTCGAAATGTAAAATGACCAATTCAATCCGTGTCAATTAAAATCGACACAATATAAGCCGGTCTTAGTTTGTTTGGAACATGCCTACAGTAATATTTACAGTTTTGCATGTCCCAACAGGAGTAGAAAGAAGCAAATTTGACCGTTTCAAAGCCATTCCTAACACATTTATTCACCTCCTGTCTCGATCTGTAGCACAAACAAATAAAAGTATATACAGTACACATGAATACATAATGAATATGTTAAGGTTTGCATACAGTTGTGCTTAATAAAATATGTGTTGAGGTATTGACCTGCAAGTTTCGTGGCTGTGAGCCCATCTTTTGGCTAGAACTGGCACCCACTGTTACTAAAAAAGTACTGATATTTGATTTTTGGAATCGGTAAACGATCCTCAATCGAATTGTTACCTCCGAGAATCGAATCAAATCGTGTGGTGCCCAAAGATTCACAGCCCGAGATATCAAACACATCAAGCAGCATGAACAGTAAAATCAGAGTATTGCCCCAACCGGAGTGTTGAGCATAACCTCAGGTCGACTGCCTGGCAACTACAAGCTCAAATAATACAGACATGATAAGTGACAGGTGCGTGAGTCCGAACATATGACAGGTGAAACTAATGGTTGTCGTGGTGACAAAACAAGAATGCACAAAGAGTCCAAAAACCAACAGAACATAACCAAACAAAACATGATCACAACCGGTATAGCTCGGTTGCCAGCATTTTGAGGGTTGCAGGTTCGATCCCCGCTTCCGCCATCCTAGTCACTGCCGTTGTGTCCTCGGGCAAGACACTTGACCCACCTGCTCCCAGTGCCACCCACACTGGTTTGAATGTAAAAATTAGATATTGGGTTTCACTATGTAAAGCGCTTTGAGTCACTAGAGAAAAAGCGCTATATAAATATAATTCACTTCACTTCACTATGACAAGCCCACACCATTTCTGCAGCTATTACCAATGACGTCACCTTGCATCAGCTCTGCTCTGGATTATAATATTCCCAACATTTTAAAGGTTTCTCATAAAATTGTGACTTTTGTCGAGTAAAAATTACAAGCCTTTCATTAAAGTGACAAAAAGTTAATATTTTCCTGTAAAAGTGCAACTGTTAGTGAGTAAAATTCCAACTTTTATGATAATGTTGCACAAATGTTTAGTTTTTCTTGTAAAATTTTGACATGCGTTGAGTAAAATTATGACTTTTATCATAATACCAGAGGTAAGCATTTTTCGGAGGTCTCAAGAAGGTGACACAGACAAGAGTATGAGTGTGTGTTTGTGTGTGTTCTTGTATTTCTACCCTTCTTGAGACATCAACAAGGAAAATTAGCTACCAAATGAAGAGCGGTGAACAAGCTAAGACCGAAATCATGGTCCCAATACGGAAAACCATACATCTAATAGAGAAGCAAATACTACTTTCCGTAAACATTGCTCCAAAGTCAGTTTATTTTTCTTGATTTAATATGCATACAAAAGTAAACATTGACAGGTGTAAAGGCAGCAATATATGATAAAACAAGCCGGCAGTCTCTGTTTCCTCTCCAGGGGCCCAGGCTTGGACCGATTTGTTTTACTCCCCCCCCCCCCCCCCCCCCCCCCCATTGTTTACCTGTTTCTCACCTTTTTTGTAAGGGGCTTCGGAAGCTGGCAGATCTGTCAGCGATCCTGTTCTGTCTCCCTGTAATGTTGGTCTGATCTTGAATGGAATTGGGCTGAAAAATTTAAATTTCTCCTCAGGGATTAATTAAAGGCCTACTGAAATGAGATTTTCTTATTTAAACAGGGATAGCAGGTCCATTCTATGTGTCATACTTGATCATTTCGCGATATTGCCATATTTTTGCTGAAAGGATTTAGTAGAGAACATCGATGATAAAGTTCGCAACTTTTGGTGGCTAATAAAAAAGCCTTGCCTGTACCGGAAGTAGCAGACGATGTGCGCGTGACGTCACGGGTTGTGGAGCTCCTCCCACCTGAACATTGTTTACAATCATGGCCACCAGCAGCCAGAGCGATTCGGACCGAGAAAGCGACGATTTCCCCATTAATTTGACCGAGGATGAAAGATTCGTGGATGAAGAAAGGACTAGAAAAAACAAAACAAAAAAAAACCCCAGACGATTGAGATGTTATTAGACAAATTTACTAGGATAATTCTGGGAAATCCCTTATCTGCTTATTGTGTTACTAGTGTTTTAGTGAGATTATATGGTCGTACCTGTACAACCTAAAAGTCGGAGGGGTGTGGCCACGGGTGTGGTGACCGCCAGTGTCTCCAAGGGAAGCCACGTTTCTCGACGAGGCGAAGGTGGCCGGTGGGACCAGGCTGAGATTATTTTTTTTTTCCCCTCCTCCACGGTGGAAGCATCCGACGTTCGGGGGCGGCCGGTGGGAGGAGGCAAAAGAGTCCGCATCTGCCTCTTTGACAGGCGCAGGAGGAACGACGCAAGCTCTCCGCTCATGTCTACGGTAAGAGCTGACTTATTACCACCATTTTCTCACCAAAACCTGCCGGTTGACATGTGGTAGGGAACCATATTCGCTTGACCGCTCTGTTCCATAGTAAAGCTTCACCGTCATCTTTCGAGAATGTAAACAATGAAACACCGGCTGTGTTTGTGTTGCTAAAAGCAGCTAATACACCGCTTCCCACCTACAGCTTTCTTCTTTGACGTCTCCATTTTTCAGTGAACAAATCGCAAAAGATTCAGCAACACAGATGTCCATAATAATGTGGAATGATATGATGAAAAGAGACGATTTATAGCTGTGAAAGGTGCTGGAACAAAACGTCCTCTGCAATGCATGACGTCACGCGCATGCATCATCATGCCGCGACGTTTTAGCATGATACTTCCGCGCAAAATTTGAAATTGCAATTTAGTAAACTAAACCGGCCGTATCGGCATGTGTTGCAATGTTAAGATTTCATCACTGATATATCAACTATCAGACTGCGTGGTCGGTAGTAGTGGGTTCCAGTAGGCCTTTAAAGGGGAACATTATCACCAGACCTATGTAAGCGTCAATATATACCTTGATGTTGCAGAAAAAAGACCAAACATTTTTTTAACCGATTTCCGAACTCTAAATGGGTGAATTTTGGTGAATTAAACGCCTTTCTGTTTATGGCTCTTTTAGCGATGACGTCAGAACGTGACGTCACCGTGGTAACACACCCGCCACTTTCATTTTCACATTACAAACACCGGGTCTCAGCTCTGTTATTTTCCGTTTTTTCGACTATTTTTTGGAACCTTGGAGACATCATGCCTCGACGGTGTGTTGTCGGAGGGTGTAACAACACTAACAGGGAGGGATTCAAGTTGCATCACTGGCAAGAAATCTGCCGCCAGACCCCCATTGAATGTGCCGGAGTGTCTCCACATTCAACCGGCGATGCTAAGACAGACATGGCACAGAGATGTATGGATAACCTGCAGATGCATTTGCAACGATAAAGTCAACAAACTCACGGAGGTGAGTTTTGTTGATGTTGTTGACTTATGTGCTAATCAGACATATTTGGTCGCGGCGTGACTGCCAGCTAATGCATGCTAACATGCTATGCTAATCGACGCTAACATGCTATTTACGCTAGCTGTATGCACACTTGAAACTAGATACCGACATTTAATGCGAAACAAACACTTACCAATCGCCGGATTTAAGTTGCTCCAGTGACCTAATCTTTTGGTCCGCACATTTTACCGGCGATGACAGACATGGCACAGATATGTATGGATAACCTGCAGATGCATTTGCAACGATAAAGTCAACGAAATGAAGGTGAGTTTTGTTGATGTTGTTGACTTATGTGCTAATCAGACATATTTGGTCGCGGCGTGACTGCCAGCTAATCCATGCTAACATGCTATGCTAATTGATGCTAACATGCTATTTACGCTACCTGTATGTACATTTGAAACTAGATACCCACATTTAATGCGAAACAAACACTTACCAATCGCCGGATTTAAGTTGCTCCAGTGACCTGATCGTTTGGTCCGCATATTTCACTGGCGATGACAGACATGGCACAGAGATGTATGGATAACCTGCAGATGCATTTGCAACAATAAAGTCAACGAAATCACAAAGGTGAGTTTTGTTGATGTTGTTGACTTATGTGCTAATCAGACATATTTGGTCGCATCGTGACTGCCAGCTAATCGATGTTAACATGCTACGCTAATAGATGCTAACACGCTATTTACGCTAACTGTAAGTACATTTGAAACTAGATGCCCACATTAACGCGAAACAAACACTTACCAATCGCCGGATTTAAGTTGCTCCAGTGACCTGATCGTTTTGTCCGCACATTTTACCGGCGATGACAGACATGGCACAGAGATGTATGGATAACATGCAGATGCATTTGCAACGATAATGTCAACGAAATCACGAAGGTGAGTTTTGTTGATTTGTTGACTTATGTGCTAATCAGACTTATTTGGTCGCGGCCAGACTGCCAGCTAATCGATGCTAACATGCTATGCTAATCGATGCTAACATGCTATTTACGCCAGCTGTATGTACATATGAAACTAGATACCGACACTTAATGCGAAACAAACACTTACCAATCGCCGGATTTAAGTTGCTCCAGTGACCTGATCGTTTGGTCCGCACTTTTTACCGGCGATGACAGACATGGCACAGAGATGTATGGATAACCTGCCGATGTATTTGCAACGATAAAGTCAACGAAGTCACGAAGGTGAGTTTTGTTGATGTTGTTGACTTATGTGCTAATCAGACATATTTGGTCGTGGCGTGACTACCAGCTAATCCATGCTAACATGCTACGCTAATCGATGCTAACACGCTATTTACGCTAGTTGTAGGTACATTTGAAACTAGATACCCACATTAACGCGAAACAAACACTTACCAATCGCCGGATTTGAGTTGCTCCAGTGACCTGATCTTTTGGTCCGCACATTTTACCGGCGATGGCAGACATGGCACAGAGATGTATGGATAACCTACAGATGTATTTGCAACGATAAAGTCAACGAAGTCACGAAGGTGAGTTTTGTTGATGTTGTTGACTTATGTGCTAATCAGACATATTTGGTCGTGGCGTGACTACCAGCTAATCCATGCCAACATGCTACGCTAATCGATGCTAACACGCTATTTACGCTAGCTGTAAGTACATTTGAAACTAGATACCCACATTAACGCGAAACAAACACTTACCAATCGCCGGATTTAAGTTGCTCCAGTGACCTGATGGTTTTGTCCGCACATTTTACCGGCGATGACAGACATGGCACAGAGATGTATGGATAACCTGCAGATGCATTTGCAAAGATAAAGTCAACCAAATCACGAAGGTGAGTTTTGTTGATTTGTTGACTTATGTGCTAATCAGACTTATTTGGTCGCGGCGTGACTACCAGCTAATCCATGCTAACATGCTATGCTAATCGATGCTAACATGCTATTTACTCTAGCTGTATGTACATTTGATACTAGATACCCACATTTAATGCGAAACAAACACTTACCAATCGCCGGATTTAAGTTGCTCCAGTGACCTGATCGTTTGGTCCACACATTTTACCGCCGATGACAAACATGGCACAGAGATGTATGGATAACCTGCAGATGCATTTGCAACGATAAAGTCAACGAAATCACAAAGGTGAGTTTTGTTGATGTTGTTGACTTATGTGCTAATCACACTTATTTGGTCGCGCCGTGACTGCCAGCTAATTGATGCTAAAATTCTATTTACTCTAGCTGTATGTACATTTGAAACTAGATACCCACATTAACGCGAAACAAACCCTTACCAATCGACGGGTTTAAGTTGCTCCAGTGTCACAAGATGCGAAAGTCCTGATGGTTTGGTCCGCATATTTTACCGGCGATGCTAATAAGGCTATTAGGCCATGGTATGGCTATGAATAGCGTCAATAGCTATTCGCTCAATAGCTTCCGTTTCTTCTTTAATACTTTCATACTCCAACCATCCGTTTCAATACATGCGTAATCTGTTGAATCGCTTAAACCGCTGAAATCCGAGTTTGAATCCGAGCTAATGTCGCTATATCTTGCTGTGCTATCCGCCATTGTTTGTTTGTATTGGCAGCCCTGTATGACGTCACAGGGAAATGGATAGTGGCATCGCAAATAGCGAAAATCAAGCACTTTAAAGCTTTTTTTAGGGATATTCCGGGAGATGTAAAATTTTGAAAAAAACTTCGAAAAATAAAACAAGCCACTGTTAGCTGATTTGTATTGTTTTTAACCCTTTTGAATATGTGATAATGTTCCCCTTTAGGTGTATTCTGATTGTTATGAATATGTCCGGTAGATGAAGACGTCCCCTACATATTCAAGCTCTTCTCGCAATTTTCTCTAAGGGCAGCGCCGTGCATTTCCATGGTGACAACTTGCTCACCACAGGCCCTGTGAGAGATCCATGCTGGGGCTGTGCGAGTCAGATTTGGAATTCAGCGTGTTGCTTATGATTCGCCCCGCAGGTTCATTCGATTTTCTTCCCGAGGAAGACGTGTTTGCTTGTCGACGCGGCCTCACAATTAGATGTTCTGTTGTTATTGGCGAAACGGACCTCCGTCAGGGAGCGTGATGGCTTTGCAGATGCCTGATAAAAAGCTGGGGGGCCCACGCCAAACAGGCGAATACTGTAAGATTCGCCTCGTTCTCCCTTCCACTCTCTCACCTGCCCCCATTTTGTTTCCATCGCTGTTCTTTTCAAAGTGCTGCGACGGCGGTGTGTGAGGAATTAGAGTGCACGCCGAGCGAGCGTGCACATAATAAAGCAGCGGGAGGCGGGAGAACGACTCGCGGCTCACTCGTCGGGGTGGATATGTGCTCAACAACTTAGGAAGGCAAAACAGTTTTCAGGTTGAATTGCATCGGGATGTTTTACTGCTTGGATTGGAATCGGGGGTGTTTGAGATAGCGAGGAGCTTTGGACATGCATGGAATGGTTCATCCGAGGTTGCCATGGAGATACAGACGTCAGTAGGAGTTACTACCTTTATTTAAACCAATACGGTACCTCGGAATCAATGCTGGTACTCTACTAACCAATTGGTACTTTAGACTTTTGACAAGAACAAGAAAGTTTGATCACATTACACCTGTACTGGCTCACCTGCACTGGCTTCCTGTGCACTTAAGATGTGACTTTAAGGTTTTACTACTTACGTATAAAATACTACACGGTCTAGCTCCATCCTATCTTGCCGATTGTATTGTACCATATGTCCCGGCAAGAAATCTGCGTTCAAAAGACTCCGGCTTATTAGTGATTCCTAGAGCCCCAAAAAAAGTCTGCGGGCTATAGAGCGTTTTCCGTTCGGGCTCCAGTACTCTGGAATGCCCTCCCGGTAACAGTTCGAGATGCTACCTCAGTAGAAGCATTTAAGTCTCACCTTAAAACTCATCTGTATACTCTAGCCTTTAAATAGACCTCCTTTTTAGACCAGTTGATCTGCCGCTTCTTTTCTTTCTCCTATGTCCCCCCCTCCCTTGTGGAGGGGGTCCGGTCCGATGACCATGGATGAAGTACTGGCTGTCCAGAGTCGAGACCCAGGAGGGACCGCTCGCCTGTGTATCAGTTGGGGACATCTCTACGATGCTGATCCACCTCCGCTTGGGATGGTTTCCTGTGGACGGGACTCTCGCTGCTGTCTTGGATCCGCTTGGAACTGAACTCTCGCGGCTGTGTTGGAGCCACTATGGATTGAACTTTCACAGTATCATGTTAGACCCGCTCGACATCCATTGCTTTCGGTCACCTAGAGGGGGGGGGGGGGGGGGGGGGGGGTGCCCACATCTGAGATCCTCTCCAAGGTTTCTCCTAGTCAGCATTGTCACTGGCGTCCCACTGGATGTGAATTCTCCCTGCCCACTGGGTGTGAGTTTTCCTTGCCCTTTTGTGGGTTCTTCCGAGGATGTCGTAGTCGTAATGATTTGTGCAGTCCTTTGAGACATTTGTGATTTGGGGCTATATAAATAAACATTGATTGATTGGAGTGTGTGTTCATGTCATACTTGCCAACATTCAGACCTCCGATATCGGGAGGTGGGGGGGCGTGGTTAAGTGAAGTGAATTAGATTTATATAGCGCTTTTCTCTAGTGACTCAAAGCGCTTTACATAGTGAAACCCAATATCTAAGTTACATTTAAACCAGTGTGGGTGGCACTGGGAGCAGGTGGGTAAAGTGCCTTGCCCGAGGACACAACGGCAGTGACTAGAATGGCGGAAGCGGGAATCGAACCTGCAACCCTCAAGTTGCTGACACGGCAGCTCTACCAACCGAGCTATGCATATAAGCAACTATAAACAATTTTTATTTGTTTATAGTACACATTTAACATTAATAACTTGGCTGTCGAGATGTGTGCATTCATTTCAGTCTGTCCTAAGAATGTAGCCGTGGTCAGGGAGTAGTCTTTGCCGTTAAGTTGAACGTCTTTTGTCAGTCCCTACAGAGTAAGAACGGGATGATTTATTAAATAAATCTAAACTATCTGGTTAATTTGTTCAGAACATAGGTGCAGAGGGCACTGGGGGTGAGGGGAGCATAAAAAAATAGGATTCATGTTCTGTTTTTTAGAATAATTTACATTGCAGCTCAGGTAGATTTGCGTGCAATACCAATGGTACGTTCAAGGTGTACACAAATGTTGTGATTTTATTTAAGTAATTAAGCGCTGCGCCCACCAATTCAAAAAGAGGTTTACTAGGACAGTCACAACTACTACCAAAGGGAAATAATGAAAAACAATATTGACATACATACAAACACACACACTCACATATATATATATATATATATATACATATATATATATATATATATATATATATATATATATGTGTGTATGTGGCTTCACGGTGGCAGAGGGGTTAGTGCGTCTGCCTCACAATACGAAGGTCCTGCAGTCCTGGGTTCAAATCCAGGCTCGGGATCTTTCTGTGTGGAGTTTGCATGTTCTCCCCGTGAGTGCGTGGGTTCCCTCCGGGTACTCCGGCTTCCTCCCACTTCCAAAGACATGCACCTGGGGATAGGTTGATTGGCAACACTAAATTGGCCCTAGTGTGCGAATGTGAGTGTGAATGTTGTCTGTCTATCTGTGTTGGCCCTGCGATGAGGTGGCGACTTGTCCAGGGTGTACCCCGCCTTCCGCCCGATTGTAGCTGAGATAGGCGCCAGCGCCCCCTGCGACCCCAAAACGGAATAAGCGGTAGAAAATGGATGGGATGGATGTGTGTATGTAAAATCACAAGACTATTTCATCTCTACAGAACTGTTTCATGAAGGGTTCCTTCAAACATCAGGAGATTTTTATATATATATATATATATATATATATATATATATATATATATATATATATATATATATATATATATATATAATTTATATTTTTTACATATATAAATATTTACACATATATATACTGTATATATATACATATATATATACATATATATATATATATATATATGACAATATATACACATATATTTTACATACACACACACATATATATATATATATATATATATATATATATATATATATATATATATATATACACACCAATATACATACATACATACACATATCTCATGATGATTGAGGGAACCCCTCATGAAACAGTTCTGTAGAGATGAAATAGTCTTGTGTGTCGTATATATATATATATATATATATATATATATATATATACACCACACACACATATATACATATACACATATATACACACCACATATACAAAATAGGAATTTGCCTCTCCCCAGTCGTAGAATGCTCTCCCTGACCTCCTGAGGGCAACACAGACTGTGAATGCTTTTTAAAAAAGGCTTAGAAACCCTTCTTTTTAAAAAATTAAAAAAAAGCCTTTTTATAAATATATGCATTCTAGTTCTAGCTATTAGGCTGTTCTAGTTTTTATTTTTATTTATTTGTTATCATTAGTATTATTATTATTATTATTATCATTATTATTGTTGTTTTAATACACTGTAGCCCTTTGAGGTTGTTTGCCTAATGTAAAGTGTTTTTTTACAAATAAAAAAATCTATTAAGCAAATACGGTCTCAAAGAAATATAACATGCGGAAGCATTTATCATTTCAATGTCCGGCCCCTGAGCCCTCGGGCTCTTGGAACTGCGGCCCTCTTCATTATATAGTTGAACAGTCCTTCCATAAACTATACACTACTGCCATCAGTTTATCATAATCAAGTTATTTTTGAATGTTGCCTAAAAAACAGATTTTATGATCAAAAACAATTGATATTTACTAACATCCACAAAAGTACGGACAATCGATACTGTTGAACAAAGGTCTGATCGATACCCGTCCCAACACAGTATGTATTTAGGATTCTAAAGCAAAGCGCTTCACATCAGAATCTTATTTTCCATGCTGAAGTGCGCTAACAGGAGGAATTAGCTGCAAATGGAACCACAAGAGAGTCCCAACTCATCTAACTGTCAAGACGTGATTATAGACCTGCTGTCGTGGGAGTATATGTGCTTATTGAATTATACTAAAATTAAACCATTAGTGGAGAGGAATTAATCTAACCGGCTGGAAAACTCCACGTGACTGCGCTCGTACGTTTCAAATCATCATCAGTTTATTTGAAGGTCAAGTTGACATTCTTGTTATTCTCCATTCGGTGTGAATGTGAGTATAAACCAGGGGTCGGCAACACAAATTGTTTAAAGAATCATTATGGACCAAAAATACTAAAAAAAATAAATCTGTCTGGATCCGCAAACAAAAATTAAAGTCTTACATAATTCTTATAATGAAGGCAAACACATGAAAGGTGGCAATGAATACTGATAAAGTTGAGGAATGCTCATCAAAACACTTATTTGGAACATCCCACAGGTGTGCAGGCTAATTGGGAACAGGTGGGTGGCAAGGTGGCGCAGTGGAAGAGTGGCCGTGCGCAACCCGAAGGTCCCTGGTTCAATCCCCGATGGGTGCTGGTTAGTGCCTTGCATGGCAGCTCCCTCCATCAGTGTGTGTGGATAGGTAAATATGGAAGTAGTGTCAAAGCGCTTTGAGTACCTTGAAGGTAGAAACGCGCTATACAAGTACAACCGATTTATTTATCATTTTTGATTCGGTATGAAAACAGCTTCTCAAAAAATGCTCAGTCTTTCACAAGAAAGGATGGGGCGAGGTACACCCCTTTGTCCACAACTGTGTCAGCAAATAGTCAAACAGTTTAAGAACAAAGTTTCTCAACGTACAATTGCAAGAAATTTAGAGATTTCAACATCCACCGGTCCATAATAACATCAAAAGGTTCAGAGAATCTGGAGAAATCACTCCACGTAAGCAGCATGGCCGGAAACCTACATTGAATGGACCGTGACCTTCGATCCCTCAGACGGCACTGTATCAAAACCAACATCAATCTCTAAAGGATATCACCACAATGGCTGAGGAATACTTCAGAAAACCACTGTCACTAAATACAGTCTGTCGCTGCATCTGTAAGTGCAAGTTAAAGCTCTACTATGCAAAGTCAAAGCCATTTATCAACAACATCCAGAAATGCCGCCGGCTTCTCTGGGCCCGAGATCATCTAAGACGGACTGATGCAAAGTGGAAAAGTGTTCTGTGGTCTGACGAGTCCACATTTCCAAATTGTGGTCTGACATACTATTGTGAAAGTCCAGTCCATAGTGGATCCAACATAATATCAATCATCAATCAATCAATGTTTACTTATATAGCCCTAAATCACTAGTGTCTCAAAGGGCTGCACAAACCACTACGACATCCTAGGTAGGCCCACATAAGGGCAAGGAAAACTCACACCCAGTGGGACGTCGGTGACAATGATGACTATGAGAACCTTGGAGAGGAGGAAAGCAATGGATGTCGAGCGGGTCTAACATGATACTGTGAAAGTTCAATCCATAATGGATCCAACACAGTCACGAGAGTCCAGTCCAAAGCGGATCCAACACAGTCGCAAGAGTCCCGTTCACAGCGGAGCCAGCAGGAAACCATCCAAGCGGAGGTGGATCAGCAGTGCAGAGATGTCCCCAGCCGATACACAAGCGAGCAGTACATGGCCACCGGATCGGACCGGACCCCCTCCACAAGGGAGAGTGGGACATAGGAGAAAAAGAAAAGAAACGGCAGATCAACTGGTCGAAAAAGGGAGTCTATTTAAAGGCTAGAGTATACAAATGAGTTTTTAAGGTGAGACTTAAATGCTTCTACTGAGGTGGCATCTCGAACTTTTACCGGGAGGGGCATTCTAGAGTACTGGAGCCCGAAATGAAAACGCTCTATAGCCGCAGACTTTTTTTGGGCTTCTGAAATCACTAATAAGCCGGAGTCCTTTGAACGCAGATTTCTTGCTGGGACATATGTATGGACATAATAGTGATAGTCCAGTCCATGGTGGTGCCAGCATTAGCTGTTTGACTACTATCTAAATGACTATGTGTCGGAGGCTGATGCAAATTTTCCTTAACAAAAATTTTGAAAAGTAATATTTATCCGACACATTTTTACAACATTGGAAAACCTCACTGAAACGGAAGCTTTTCAGAGGGTGTGATAACTCCTGGAAATTACTGTCTTAGAATGGCCAAAGGTAAAGATGTGTGTGTCCAAGTTGAACGGAAACTACAAATAAAATGACCTCAATATTCTTAAAATACGAGGCGTAATGATGCTTAATGTACGTACAGCTAGCATAAATAGCGTGTTAGCGTTGATTGGCTAGCAATCAAGGCTTGACCAAATATGCCTGATTAGCACTCCACACAAGTCAATAGCATCAACAAAGCTCACCTTTGTAGATTCACTCAACAGTATAAAACGTTTGGTGGAAAAAATTTGACAAAGAAGGAGTGGCATGAAACACGTCTTTTGGTGGCAGCTTTCGGAGAAAGTTGTACATGTAAACAAACTATGGTGAGTTCAAGGGCCGCAGAAATTAGTCGGGCAAAACGGCACTCGCCAAATACTCTCATCAGTGAAAGTTGTTTAATGAAAACAGAGGGATTTCGAACATTTAGCAAGGTTTGTATTGTTTTTGTCCTCCTACAGAAACCAAAATAAAACAAAAACTTTTTTTTTTCATATATTTTTCCATTTTTATACATTTTTTAAAAAGCTCCAGGGAGCCATTTAAGAGACGCCCGTTGCAAGAGGCAATTCCTGGAGGAATTGCGTGTGAATGCTCTAATGCTGAAGTTGAACCAAAATGCTGACAAAATGTAGTATAAATGTAAGATTAGTTAGAATGTTGGAATGATTTGAATGTGGAATAGCTGACGCTCAACTGAAATGCTAATGAAATGTAGGGTGAATGAAGGTAGAAATGGTTCAAATGTTGAAATCTTTTAAACACTGAAATGGTTTGAATGTCCAAGATTTTCAATTTCCAGGAAAAAAGCGTAATTTGGTTTGGAACTTGGGAAAGTTTTAGTTTGAATGTCAAGGATGAGTGGAATGTGTTGATGTTGAAATGGTTTTAACAGGTTGAAAAATGTGGGAATTGTACAACTTGAAAAAATGGCCCATTCATTTCAATGGGAACTTCTTGGAATTTGGGAAAAGCGGGATTTTTTGAAAATAATTAGGAACATGAATGTCCTAAATGAGCTGAAGTGTTTGGTGTTGGAATTTTTTAAATCGGGCAAGAAATGTAAATGGTACTCGGGAATTTTGGGAAAATCTGGAAATTTGAAAATGGCAAAACACTTGAATGATCTGAATGAGTTGAAATGGTTGGTGTTGCAATTTTTCAAATCGGTCGAGAAATGTTGACGTAGTAACATGAATTGAATTCCTGGAATTCCGGGAAAACCAGGAATTTGTTCAATTCAAAAAGGCAACTTTGTTTTATTTTTCCTGATTAAGAGGAATGTTTGGAAAGTGGACGATTGAAATGCGTTGAAAAATGTGGAAGGACTGGTCGCCAGAAAAAAAGGTGCAAATAGGGCTTTGGAAAACCAGGAATTCTGGAAAATCCTGGAATTGTTTTGAACTTGGAAAACATACAGTTTGAATGTCCAAAATGGTGGAATGTGTTGAAGGTTTGAATTGGTTCAAAATTTTTGAAATGGTGGAAGTCTGAAAAATGTCCAATTCATTTTGAATGGGAAAAATGTTCTGGAAAACCTGGAATTCTGAAAAATCTGGGATATTTCGGAATTTGTCCAGGGAAAGCCCGCGATTCCTGAATAGACTGAACAGTTTGAAGTTGGAACGGTTTGAATCGGGTAAAAAATGTGGAAGGTAGAGGACAAGTTTAAATAGATGCATTTTGGTGTAGAAAACCATATGCGTGAATGCTTTGGCGCATTCACTCAATAATAATTTTAAGAACAAAAAGAAATAGAGGAGTTTTGGTGTAAAAAGCCATATGTGTGAATACTTTGGAGCATTCACACAATAATAATAATAATAATAATAATAATAATAATAATAATAATAATAATAATAATAAATAGATTAATTTTAGTGTATACAATGATATGTGTGAATGTTTTGGAGCATTCACACAATAATAATAACAATAATAATAAAGATAATAAATAGAATAATTTTGGTGTCGAAAACCAAATGTGTGAATGTTTTGGAGCATTCACACAATAATAATAACAATAACAATAAAAATAATAAATAGAATAATTTTGGTGTCGAAAACCAAATGTGTGAATGTTTTGGAGTATTCACACAATAATAATAATAATAATAATAATAATAATAATCAATAAAGGAATTTAGGTGTAGAAAACCATTCGTGTGAATACTTTGGAGCATTCACACAATAATAAAAAGAAGAAGAAGAATAAATAGAGGAAAATTTGGTGTAGAAAACCATATATGTGTATGTTTTGGAGAATAAACACAATAATTTGATAATAATAAGAAGGATAAATAGATACATTTTGGTGTAGAAAAACATATGTGTGATTTTTTTGAAGCATTCACACTATACTAATAAGAACAATAAGAATTAATAAAGGACGTTTGATGAAGAAAAACATATGCGTGAATACTTTGGAAATTTCACAAAAAAATAATAAGAAGAAATATAATAAATACAGGAATTTCGGTGTAGAAAACCATGTGTGTGAATACTTTGGAGCATTCACACAATAATAATTATAAGAAGAAGTAGAAGAAGAAATACATTAATTTGGTGTAGAAAACCATATGTGTGAATGTTTTGGAGCATTCACACAATAATAATAAGAATAAATAGAGGAATTTGGATGTAGAAAACCAAATGTGTGAATACTTCAGAGTATTTACACAATAATAATAATAAGTAGAAGAATAAATAAAGGAATCTAGGTGTAGAAAACCATATGTGTGAATACTTTGGGGTATTCACACAATAATAATAATAAAAAGAAGAATAAATAGAGGAATTTAGGTGTAGACAACCATATGTGTGAATGCTTTGGAGTATTCGCACAAAAAAATAATAATAAGAATAATAATAAGAATAATAAATTGAAGGAATTTTGGTGTAGAAAACCATATGTGTTAACAGTTAGGAGCATTCACATGATAATAATAAGAAAAATAAGAATAAATAGAGGAATTTTGATGTAGACAACCATATGTGTGAATACTTTTCAGTATTTACACAATAAAAATAAGAAGAAGAATAAATAGAGGAATTTTGGTGTAGACAACCGTATGTGTAAATACTTTGGAGCATTCAAACGATAATAATAATAATAAGAAGAAGAAATAGGTGAATTTTGGTGTAGAAAAACATATGTGTGAATACTTTGGGGTATTCACACAATAATAATAATAATGATAGGAATAAATAAAGGAATTTTGGTGTTGAAAACCATATGTGTGAATACTTTTCAGTATTTACACAATAAAAATAATAATAAGAAAAATAAATAGAGGAATTTTGGTGTAGAAAACCATATGTGTAAATATTTTGGAGCATTCACACAATAGTAATAATAATAATAAGAAGAAGAAATAGATTAATTTTGGTGTAGAAAACCATATGTGTGAATACTTTGGAGCATTCACACAATAATAATAATAATGATAAGAATAAATAAAGGAATTTTGGTGTTGAAAACCAAATGTGCGAATGTTTTGGAGCATTCACACAATAATAATAAGAATACATAGAGGAATTTGGGTGTATTATTATTAGTATTGTGTTAATACTTTGGAGCATTCACACAATAGTAATAATAATAAGAAGAAATAGATTAATTTTGGTGTAAAAAAACCATATGTGTGAATACTTTGGAGCATTCACACAATAATAATAATAATGATAAGAATAAAGAAAGGAATTTTGGTGTTGAAAACCATATGTGCGAATACTTTTGGGGTATTCACACAATAATAATAATAATGGTAGGAATAAATAAAGGAATTTTGGTGTTGAAAACCATATGTGTGAATACTTTGGAGCATTCACACAATAATAATAAGAATACATAGAGGAATTTGGGTGTATTATTATTAGTATTGTGTTAATACTTTGGAGCATTCACACAATAGTAATAATAATAAGAAGAAATAGATGAATTTTGGTGTAAAAAAACCATATGTGTGAATACTTTGGAGCATTCACACAACAGTAATAATAATAATCATAAGAATAAATAAAGACATTTTGGTGTTGAAAACCATATGTGCGAATACTTTGGAGCATTCACACAATAATAATAATAATAATAATAATAAGTAGAATAATAAAACCAGGAATTTAGGTGTAGACAACCATATGTGTGAATGCTTTGGAGCAATCACAGAGTAACGTGACCTTAAAGTAAGAAAGTCGATCCGACTTAAATGGTCCTTTACACCGCTGTTGCCATGGTAACCATATCGACCATCTATTTTAGTGGTCTGTAATAGTGGTGAATCAGCCTCCACGCCTCTTGCTTGCTGTTAATTCATTTGAGTGTTGCCTCAGAGTCCATCAGGCTGTGCAGGATCGAGCATTGCAGGCCAAGTCCTGCTTTAACGCGCCGTGTTGTCATATCTCCAGAATTACGTTCCCATTAAACTATTAGCTGCAGCCTCCATGTCTTTCGCTGGCAAAAGAAAACCAACCCTCGACGGTCCTCGCCAAAAAAAAAACAACCACGTAATCAGCTTTATTGTCACTCCCGTGCACCTGTGTCTTCCACTTTGATGTTTGTTAAATAAATCATTATCCCATCAAGACGCCGCTATTTGCTCCGCTCATCCTCGCACGTTTGCTCTCCCCCACTTAACGCGTTCGCCGCCGCTATCAAACGCTCTGTATTTTCCTTCCAAATTAATTATTCATATCAAGATAATTGCACGCCACCGCGCCCGTTTGTGTCGGCGAACCCGCCCGCCTAACTTTTAAATGGAAACGTGACTTCAAATGAGGGTAATCTTTCCAGTTCTGTGAAAATTGGGGTCCCGGCGAGTTCACGCTTAATTTGAAAATTAAAATAATCAATTTGTGCTCTTTAGATAAGTTGTGTCGTGATAATTAAGATTGGACGGGTTCTATGGTGTGCAGGGGGGAAAAAAAACAACTATTCTCTAGCTTTTAAGTTGTTTTACTGAACGTCAGTAAAACTCATCACCGCTTCCTTGGGAGAAAATGGTGGTGATGAAAAGCCTTTTCATTCGGTGCAACAAAAGAGACGCTCAGTGTCGAGACTGTTGGCGGGAGGACCTGGTCGCCACGACTTCACTGAAATGTGGCGATCATGCGAAGGGCTTGTTTATTTTTGTACTTGTTTTTGTTTTGTAAACATGCTGTAGTTGCAATCAAATATGTATTTTTGTCCAGGCAGTGACAGTCGACATTTGTGCTGCAAAAATTTATTCAATGTTTTGGAGAGTTTTGTCGGGTTTCTTCATGCAATGCTTCTCTTTGTGTATTCTGCATGAACAAAATAGGATGCAATTTACTCCAGGGGTCCTTTTTGACTCAGGGGCCAGAGTGGGTTGAAATACTTTAACCAGGGACCAGGCTATCTAATTGTGTGAGTGGGTATATATATATATATATATACATATGTATATATATATATATATATATATATATACACATATATATACATACATAAACTATATGTATATGTACATTCACTATATATATATATATATATATATAGTATGTATGTACATATATATAGTTTATGTATGTATGTACATGTATATGTATATATATATATATATATATATATATACACTGTATGTATATAGTGTATGTATGTATGTAGTTATTAGTTTTATACATATATATATATATATATATATATATATATATATATATATATATATATATATATATATATATATATATATGTTGGTGAGGGAAAAATCACAAGACTGCTTCGTCTCTACAGAACTGTTTCATGAGGGGTTCCCTCAATCATCAGGAGATTTTAATGGAAGCATTCACATACAATGGTTTATATAGGGCACAGAGTGGGTGGGTACAGGCAGGCGTAGGGGCGTGGTGATTGGCTCATGTGTTACTTAGGGGTGTTTCCGTCTGTGGCGGCATGTTGAAATGATTTCACTGCGCTTGTTGAGGGATGATAGATCTGGATGATATATAATAAACAGTTTCTCTTTTAAGCATAGGTTGCATCTTTTATTACCACTGTTGTAAGGTGTGCTGGATGCAAGAATTTGCCATGTTATTGAATATTCAACATTATTGTCTTTGAGGTTACAAATGTGCATTAACACATCCGACACGTACGTAGGATTAACCGAAGGAGCGTTCAAAACAAGATGGAATAATCACAACGCCTCCTTTAGAAACCAGACTTTGCGGAATTCTACAGAACTCAGCAAACACATTTGGAACCTCAAAGACAATAATGTTGAATATTCAATAACATGGCAAATTCTTGCATCCAGCACACCTTACAACAGTGGTAATAAAAGATGCAACCTATGCTTAAAAGAGAAACTGTTTATTATATATCATCCAGACCTGTCATCCCTCAACAAGCGCAGTGAAATCATTTCAACATGCCGCCACAGACGGAAACACCTCCTAGGTAACACATGCGCCAATCGCCACGCCCCTACGCCTGCCTGTACCCACCCACTCTGTGCCCTATATAAACCATTGTATGTGAATGCTTCCATTGCTTCCATTAAAATCACCTGATGATTGAGGGAACCCCTCATGAAACAGTTCTGTAGAGATTAAGTAGTCTTGTGATTTTTCCCACACCTACATATTGCGCTCTACCACGGTATCGAGCACTATTCTCTGGATAATCCAATCAAGACACATATATATATATATATATATATATATATATATATATATATATATATATATATATATCCATCCCTCCTTCCATTTTCTACCGTTTATTCCCTTTTGGGGTCGCGGGGGGCGCTGGTGCCTATCTCAGCTACAATCGGGCGGAAGGCATATATATATATATATATATATATATATATATATATATATATATATATATATATATATATATATATATATATATAGCGTATGTACGTACGTATATAGTTATAAGTTATATATATATATATATATATATATATATATATATATATATATATATATATATAGTTTGTGTATGTACGTACATACATAAACTGTCTTGTCCCTATGTTTACCCCTTGTTTTATTGTTTTTTTTTCTCTTCTACTTTCTATCCCCTCCTGCTCTAGTCTGGCTGTTTCAAATTAATGTATCAGATATTTAATAAAGTCAAATACAGAAAAGATAACAAGAGAATAATGCCACACTTCTCTTTTGTAAAATAAATCTTTACAGCACCTATTCAACACTACAATGTGCCTGAGCGGCCCGACATGACATATTAAAAACAAATAATTGAATAAAATGGAAAATGTTATTTTTTTGTACGTTTTATTGTTCAACTCGAGACATCCCACGGGCCAGATTGTGGTCGCTGGCAGGCCGAATCCGTAGTTTGGGGACCCCTGATATAGACCAAACGATAAAAATACAGTACCATACCATCAGCCATTTTACTGATGATAAAATGCATCTTTTCTGCATAAAAATAATACAAGTAAAAAAGTCATTAAAAGCAATTGATTCATAAAAGCACAAACGGTCCAAGGCAGCTGTTATACAGTCTTATAGTGGAAGGAATTAGTAATCTCTCTGTAATGCAGCACAGAGAGAGGAGCCTGTTACTGCGACTGCTTCTTTGAGCCACAAGAATATCATGCTGAGGGCATTTGCCGTTGTTAAGGATGGCCTGCATCAGACCCCTGCTCCCCCTCTCCTATGCCTGTTAGTTATGCTGTTTCCTCAACAATCACACAAAAAAATAACACACATCAATGGCCACAACTGCACAGATAGCCTAAAACATTGGTGTGACAGTTCCTTGCTGTCGTCGTGCAGGTTCCATGGACCACTCAGGAAGGACATTGCTTTGAGAAAGTTTGAATCATTTTATTTCTTTCAAATAAAGCTGTCTCTTGCCGGGTTGCTTTTCAGCTCCGCCCCTGCTGCTCGCTCTTCGGTCGCTTTCGTTGCGCCGTCTTCTCTCTGTTGCTCTTGCGCTCCATCTGCTGCGGACTCTCCTGCTTCTCCCCTTTTGTACAGTGTGAGGAGATAAGACAGCCACGCACCTGATCTCGCTCGTAGCGTCGCTCCCGGCACGCCCCGCCTCTCCGCTCCGCCGCATTCTCCGCCACCTTGCCGCCATCTTGGACAGGGCTCCAGCGTGCCCTGCCCCGCTGCTCATTCGCCGCCTGCGCCTCTCCACGATTAGCATTAAAATGTAACAATTAGCATGTGTGCTAACAATGGCATGCTAATAGTTAGCATGTCTCACATATCAAGTAACAGGGCTGTAAGGTGTATGGCTCCGGAAGTAGAGAAAAAAGTGAACAAATAGCCAAAGAAATGTTAGCGTGCTAATATTAGCCTGCTAGCTTGCTAACGTTTCCATGCTAACAGTTAACAAGTGTCGCGTACCAAGTTATTTGACTCTGGGGTAAACAGAAGCAAATTTAGCTCATGTTAGCGTGTAAGCAAGCTAACGTTAGCATTCTATCAGTTAGCCTGTGTCGAAAGTAGACAGGTGTGTGAACAAAATGAGCACCGAGCTACGTGAACGTGAACGTATGGCTGAGCTACAAGAGGAAGTAATCCTGTCTTTTTGGCGTTTGTCTCAGAGCAATCGTCCATTCATCGGCGGTCACTCAAAACGAGTATGACGATCTTCCTGGTAGGGGGGGTATCCCTTTATGGAGGACTTTAACGTGGGGGGACTGGTGCACATACAGTCCCCGCACGATCCATGACAGATCCAGGTCAGGGTCCAGTTGCACGGAGTCCGAGACGACTGGGGACCCTTTTCTGCTGCAGCCTTCTTCCGCCATCGCAGCCGTAGTGACGCTCCATGGGATTAGCAATCGTACTCCGCCTGTTCCCCCATCGAGGTCTTCACCGTATCCCTGGCTAGGGGGCAGTCAGGTACTAGGTCTTGGCCAAGGGCCACCTTGGGTAACAGTAGTAAATGGGTTAACCTCCTAGAGCCCCAAGACCCCATTGAGGAGCCTCCACTGCCGGATGCACTTTAACGTCATGCAGGACATGACAAGGGTATGTACCCATTCAAATGGCCCTTTTTGTGTATTATTTCGTGAATAGCGTCACCGTGGTAACACAAAATGTTCCCAACTTAAATTACAGCCATAGGCGTGAGCGAGAACTTTCCGATGGCCAATATGTCCAAGGACAAAGCTACGAACTATGGGAGACCGGGCTTTCCGCTTCGCTGCTCCCAGTCTGTGGAACGCTCTCCCCGACCACCTGAGGGCACCTCAGACATGTGGATGCTTTTAAAAAGGCTTAAAACCCCTTTTTTTTTAAACAGCCTTTTTATAGATATATGCATACTAGTTCTAGCTATTAGGCTGTTATAGTTTTTATATTGTATTTATTGTATTTACCGCCAGGTATATAGTACGCGCCTGTCTAGAATTACTGCCGGGTCAAACTCGTTTAAAAAAATATTATTTTTATTAGCGCATGTCTAGAATTTCCGCCGGGTCAAACTCGTTTCACAAAATAATTAGCATATGCCTAGAATTTCCACTGGGTCAAACTCGTCACGTCACAAGTGACACTTCACCTGTCATCAATTTCAAACTGAAGGAGGCTGATTTCAATAATTTGAAATCGCATAAAGGGAAGAAGATTAAGAGCTATTCAGTAGGATTTAAGGTCCAAGCTATTGAATATGCTAAAAAGAACAGTAAGCAGCTATGTTTTATTAATATACCGTAGCTGCGTGTGTCAAATATGAGTCATTAAATGACTCCCGCCTCCTGGTGGTAGAGGGCGCTAGTGATCCTTCTTGCGACTACTCGGCTGCAGAAGAAGTGACAAAAAGCAGCAAGAGTGAGCAGGGGTCGTTTATTTTTTCCTCTCGCTTGCACTTTTAACATGGAGGATTACATATCTAAAATAAAACAGTTTTCCAAACCGGACTTTCAATCGAAGCAGGAGGTAATAACGAAAGATCTCCATCAAGGCAGAGAGACTTTTAAAACTGAAGGAAGATAAGGAAGACTTCTATAAACAAGTTATCGATGCTTTTGATCAGAAGGATCTGCGCATGGACTTCATTTATAAGTAAAAGTAAGACCATAATAACGTTTTTTTTTATTAAATGTGTTTTTCATGATGGCATCCTTACATCACACTCAAATGTATAAACGCAGGCCTACATTTACCGCATGCCTATGGTAATTCAAGTAAATACGGTATTTTTATTAATAATTGTATTTTTTATTTTTTATTTATTTATCTATTTTTAGTACACCGTAGAACTTTGAGGTCGTTTGCTCAATGTAAAGTGCTTTTTACAAATAAAATCTAGTATTATTATTATTATTAATCGTAAGACAAACAGGCGGAACAATAGTCCTACAAATTGAAGTATGAGGACTAATATGCAGCAGGCCCATAAATTAGGATTCAGCACGAATACTGTCTTTTGCCTAAGAACTGTTTTTTGTTCTTTTTTGTATCCCAACAGTAAGTCCTTAGTACAGTTCTCGTGCATGTACGCAAACACTTACTTTTCCAACCGACAGCTTGAGGAGCGACCTCGCCGCCCCTTTTGTCAGCCGTACAAGCTGCAGGTCCCGGACTGAGACGCTCTGTCCGTACACAAAGTCATGGAAAAAAAGTATTGATCTTTTGTTCCTTAGGGCTAATTATCCACTCTGCCACCAGTTCCTGTTATCGATGTTCTGCCCCTCTCCGCTGCTCATCATGCCCAATGGCTTTACGCTTAAAAACGCCTTTGATTACCCAACCCCGCACCCCCCCCGCCAGCACCTTTTATCTTCAAGCCCAATACGCAGCAGGAGCCACTTTGCTCACATCCATATTGTTGACTCAGGGAACAACATTTCAGGCTATTTGCCAACGATCCCATCAGGATGAGATGGAAAAAACATAAAGGCGGCGCCACAAACTTTGCAGCTTCAATACATTGGAGATCATTTTTTTTAAAGCATCGTGGAAATCAAGTCTTTTCAATGTTTTATATCAGGGGTGTCAAACTCAAATACAGAGTGGGCCAAAATTCAAAACAGAATGAAGCCGCGGGCCGAGGTTGAACAAATTAATCCTTTAATAGGGACCCAAACAAGTTTTGCATTGAATATTGAACAAACAAGGCTTATATAACTTTATAGTGACATGCATGGGTGGAAATCCGGAGAAATTCGTGAGGGGCAATGAACTTCGGGAGTCTCCCGGTAAAATCGGGAGGGTTGGCGAGTATGAGTATTAGTGGTGAACGCGGTGTTACAGCGGCGGGCCAGCTCTAATGTTGATTTGATATTGCTTCAAAGGCCAAATGAAATTACACGGCGGTCCAAATTTGGCCCGCGGGCCAGAGTTTGACACCCATGTTTTATATGAATCACAGTCCAGTTATTTTGTATTATTGTTTTGTGCCGATTGATAATGATATGAACCAAGCAGAACAAGTGTTCGATGGAACTTGATCTTCAACCTCCGTATCAATAACACGTCTCCACATTGGTGAGCCTTTGATTCAAGTGATATCCTGCAGTCTGATAATAGCTAGAAGCAGCTGCCTGAACAAGTGGAAGAATGTTAGTGATTGGGAATGAAACTATATGGGTGTAAAAAAATATATAAAAATCCAAATTATTAATTATTAATCGTAATGATTATTAATCGATTCAAAACTATCTAAAATCTATTTAAAAAAAATAAAAAATAAAACATATATATATATATATATATATATACACCTGTATATGTTTTTTTGGGGTTATTTTATTATAATTTTTTAAAATCTGCATAAGCCCATATACAGAAACGATGCATATTTCTTAGGTTGCCCCATTGGTATTTGACCTAATTAGATGTTTGGGTAGACTTTTAGATCTTAGATGGCAGCATATGTTGTTCCAAAACCTGCGTGTACCTTTCAGCATTAATGGTGCCTTCACAGATGTGTAAGTTACCCATGCCTTGGGCACTAATGCACCCCCATACCATCACAGATGCTGGCTTTTGAACTTTGTGTCGATAACAGTCTGGATGGGTTGCTTCCCCTTTGGACACGATGTCGAATATTTCCAAAAACAATTTGAAATGTGGACTCGTCAGACAACAGAACACTTTTCCACTTTGCATCAGTCCATCTTAGATGATCTCGGGCCCTGAGAAGCCGACGGCGTTTCTGGATGTTGTTGATAAATGGTTTTCGCTTTGCATAGTAGAGCTTTAACTTGCACTTACAGATGTAGCGACAAACTGTATTTAGTGACAGTGGTTTTCTGAAGTGTTCCTGAGCCCATGTGGTGATATCCTTTAGAGATTGATGTCGGTTTTTGATACAGTGCCGTTTGAGGGATCACAGGTCACGGTCATTCAATGTTGGTTTCCGGGCATGCCGCTTACTGGAGTGATTTCTCCAGATTATCTGAACCTTTTGATGATATTATGGACCATAGATGTTGAAACCCCTAAATTTCTTGCAATTGCACTTTGAGAAACGTTGTTCTTAAACTGTTTGACTATTTGCTCACACAGTTGTGGACAAAGGGGTGTACCTCGCTCCATCCTTTCTTGTGAATGACCGAGCATTTTTTGGGAAGCTGTTTTTATACCCAATCATGGCACCCACCTTTTCTTAATTAGCCTGCACACCCGTGGGATGTTCCAAATAAGTGTTTGATGAGCATTCCTCAACTTTATTAGTATTTATAGCCACATTTTCAAACTTTTTTGTCTTGTGTTGCTGGCATCAAATTCTAAATTTGATGATTATTTGCAAAAAAAAAAATGTTTTTATTATTTTTACATTAAATATGTTGTCTTTGTAGCATATTCAACTGAATATGGATTGAAAATGATTTGCAAATCCTTATAGTACGTTTAAATTTACATCAAACACAATTTCCTAACGCTAATGGAAACGAGGTTTATATATATATATATATATATATATATATATATATATATATATATATATATATATTTATACACTTATTTTTTTTAATTATGTTTTTAAATCTGTATATGACCATATCGGATTTACTTGTACAAAAATGTTGCATATTTATTATGTCGCCACGTTGGTGTTTACCTTTATTAGTTGTTTGGGTAGAATTTTATTAAGCAAAACCAGTATTCTTTTAATTAATATATACATCCATCACAGCTGTTTGACTATTTTTTGGAAGAATGCAGTTAATCATAGAGCTGGCACCCAATGTTGTTCAAAAAAAGTATTGATTTTTAATCGAGAATCGGAATCGTTACTCCCAATAATTGGATTGAGTCCTGCACAAAGATTCAGGAAGATAATCTCGCGTAGCTTGCGTCTCCCCCTGACGGCGTCTTGTTTGATCTACAGTTCTTCCGTGGAGGGTGGCGCCCGACTTGTAATTCTATTCCAAAACACTAAGGGGCAGTGTCTCCAGAAAGAGTAACTGCAGCTGTTGCTTTCTAGATACGGTATTTCCTTCCTGTGAAGTGACCACACCGACATCTGTGTCTACACTGGAACTATCCATCCATTCATTTTCTACCACTTATTCCCATCGGGGTTGCGGGGAGTGCTGGAGCCTATATCAGCTACAAACGGGCGGAAGGCGGTGTACACCCTGGACAAGTCGCCACCTGATCGCAGACATTGGAACTAATCTTTCCCAATCATCGGATTACTTTTAATGGACGTTTTACTTACAAACCAGAGGAAAATACATCCGTAAAGATGGACCGTGCAACTTCTGAACAAGTTGCGGCAGAGGACGCTATTATTTGCAACGCTATTCGGGCCGTTCGGTGCTTGGGACATGAGAACCATCATGTAAATGAAACTGTTAAAAAAACTATTTTTAGTAAACAACAACCTGGTGTTTATCCGTATGGTTCACAAATGTTTGTAAATATGTGTGCATGAGAAAGAATATGTGTTGGATTTAAACCTGTTGTCAGCACAAGATTGGCAATAAAAGATGAAAAGAGTGCCGTACTTTTTTGACATTTTCTGGATGCAACGATAACACAATTAGATGGAAAAACACTTTATTCAGTTACATTTTTTAGAGTGCCTCGAGATATTAAGTACACACTATCAGTTTTCATGCAAATTGTTATGATCCAATGCCCAGATCAAACCATATAGTAGCTTTGTTCATTTTTATTTCACATTCTGTTGTTTGACTTCCTTATTTCCTGTTTGTTTTGTCACCATGGTTGCTCATTAGTATTCAACTGCCCCTTGCTTTCGACGCACACATGTTTTTGCTGATTACTGTCTTATTTAAGCCTACTCCTTTTGTTCATTTTTTCTCGGATCCTAATTTGCCTTACATGCAAGAAGTGACGACTGCTTATATATATATTTATATATATATTTAGGTGTGGGAAAAATCACAAGACTACTTCATCTCTACAGAAGTGTTTCATGAGGGGTTCCCTCAATCATCAGGAGATTTTTCCCTCAATCATCTCCTGATGATTGAGGGAACCCCTCATGAAACAGTTCTGTGGAGATTAAGTAGTCTTGTAATTTTTCCCACACCTACATATTGCGCTCTACCACGGTATCGAGCACTATTCTCTGGATAATCCAACCAAGACATATTTATATATATATATATATATATATATATATATATATATATATGTTTGTACTCGCTACCTTTCGTGCTACGTCTTTATTTATCCCTAGCTCTCATGCTAGTAGCTTTTGTCTTGCCTTTTTGTGCCCTTGTGCCAGTGTTTCTGTTGTGTGTTTATTAGTTTAATAAATCTTTATTTCTCACCATTCGCTGTGTTCTTGCCCGAACGCATCCACGGAAGAACAAATCCGGCATCCCTATGCCCAGCAAATGTCACACAAATGTTAGGTACATTTTTAAAATTGTATTTTATACGACCATTTTGTATATTTTAAGCACAAAGTCTGTTTGCCTGTGTTTGGGGATCCTCCTCAGCAAAAACTGACCAATCACAGCTCTGTGTTTTGCGGCGGCGGCGACGGGAACCAATGATTATACACCCGGCTTAAAATCGCGGCTAATGGTCGTAGCTGCGACTGCAAGTCCACCGAGCATTTGCAGAACAACTTACACTGAATCCTTGTTTTAACTTTGAAGAATTACCCAGGATGTGACCAAGCATTTCCACGTAGATCCAGGCGACAGCAAAGACACGATGTACAAACTTTATTTAAAACTTTGTGCAAGGCAAGCTCGATTTACAAACCCTTTATTTGCGAACATTCCGATGTACAAACTTTTTGCATCCATTTACAAACCATGTCTCTGTGTAAAAATGCTTTAGTCATTCATTTTGTATTCCGCCTGCAGGCAAAAAACAGGGCACAGTATTTTTGGGATGGCGTAGCCCTCCATGCGCATTACAGTAGTCACTATTTAGAGTCTTTTTTGTATGTTTTTTCGCCTTTTGATAAGTTTTGTCTATTTTGCTAACTCAAAATGAGTTCCGAAAAAAACATCAGACCAGCGTGGAAAGAAGAATTGATTTCATTTTCATATTCATCTCCTTCATTGATGTTCATCTTTGATCAATATACAGTTAAACCTCGGCAACTAAGCACACATTCACACACCAATGCCTGAGAAGGAACAGAATGAAGAAGATTTTATATTTTCCTGCCCCCTTCAACAAAATACGTAGTCTTACTTAATGGATAGCATACAAACCAAAAAAATACATCCAAATATAATGAAAACAAACAAATAGTACAAACCGTACAAAAAAAAGTAATATACACCTCACAGGATGACACAAAACCAGACAAAAAAAATAAGTAAAATAATAAATATAAAGCAAAATTCAAACACTTATGGTTGTCCATATGATCTTATTGCTCTGTCTTTATATATATTTTTTCAATTGGAATATATGTGTCAGGTTAAGTTGTTGACGAACCCCAAGATGCAGAGACGGTGGCAGGCATTGATTAAGAAAACATAATCTAATATCTAAAAATGTAAAAATAAAGAAGAAACACAAACCAGGAACCATGAACAAACAAACTGAAAGCAGGGAACAGGAATCAGAATCCAGGGAATCAGCTAACAACGACACGACACGACAATAATCCAGCAAAAAGTGGAGGAACAAGCAGGTCTAAATAGCACCTGGCTGATTGACACCAGGTGTGGTCCGGTGCCAATCAGCCACAACTGAGGGGAAAAAGCACTTAGGGATAACAGCAGGAAATAAAGACAAAATAGGAGCGCTGACAGGAAATAAGACAAACACAGAGGAAAAACTAAAACATGACCAAACTGTCAAGGACAAACCTGACAATATGTTTACAGGCTTTTATCTCATCGTAAAGAGAATTCCGTAGTTGAACCCCCACCACTGATATACACATTTGTTTTAAAATCTTTGAATACTGATGTTTGAAATGACCTTGTTTTCTATGCCCTTCATTCTCAGAAGTGATGACAAACATTTTTTTTTGTAAATTTGCTGGTAACGTTTTACTTTTAGCCTTAAACATCACACATAATGTCTGTCACTTTACTAGTGTCAGAACGTGGACTTCGAGGCAGTTTACTGCGTGGATTGTTTTCCCAAGATGCAACAGCACAGGACCAGACATGGCGTCAAGGTAAATACATGATTTAATTGTTACTATAAAAAGTTGAAAAAAAAAGGTGCGCCCAAGGCGGAGACACAAACTTGGTTTAGGAGCAAAACTAACACTAAGACGTAAACTATGGGCATGAAACAAATAAACACTTACTGTGTCACGAATAAACACAAACTTACTTGGCCAAGCATGAAACGAGCATGGACCTATAGCATGGAATGAGCATAAACAGAGTGATGACGACAAGCCGACTGCCTGGCAACTACAGGCTTTAATAGTCAAGTGTATCATTAATATATAAAATAAACCATTTTGGTCCCAAAACCGAACCGAATTCCATATTCAATTCTCATTTGCTCAGATGTTATACCCACAAAATCCACATACTCTTGTCTATTATCTAAATAACTTCTTAGCCATTCTAAAACTACTCCTCTCAGACCAAATTAATGCAACTTGGACAATGATAAATGTTTTTTAAGATCGAAAAACACCCCAATAGTGTATTTCTTATTATTAGTTGCTGTTGCTATATCCTCCATTATATTCATTAAAGCTGAAGCCATGGATCTAATTGGTCCCGAATCCATTCTGGCTCTCACTCAACAGCATGTTCTTTTCAATAAAAATGTCTAATTTTTGTATGAATATTTTTTCAATTATTCTAGAAAATTGTGACGGAAGTGACACTGGTCTGTAATTAATAAATCTATGTTTATCTGCCGTTTTAAAGAGTGGAAATTACCATTGTTCCCTTCATTCTTTTTGGAAAGGTCCCTGTTTGAAAAGAAAGATAAACATAACAAAGAGGTTTGATGATACAGTCAATAGTCTTTTTCACAATTATTATATCTATACCGTCACTGTCTGTTAAGGTCTTATTTTTCAGTTTGGTTACGATCGATACAATTTCATTTTCACCCACATCTCCTAGAAGCATGTACTATAGCACTTTGCTTCCCCTTCTCCATTCACTCCGTATATATTTATGTTCTCAAGTACTTTCGGCCAATTTGGGTTCAACATTCACCAAAAAAGAATTGAATCCATTCGCCACTTCATTCATATTTTTTATAATCTAATTATGCTTGTTGATAAAATGGCTCGATGTTTTTCCTATTACCTTGTTCAGATTATTCCAATTTCCTTTGATATTGTTTTTATTTTTTTCTAGTAAATTAGCATAATATTCTTATTTTAACTTGTCCCATTATTGTTATCAATTTGTTTTTGTTAACCTTATATTTCATTTCAGCATCATTTGTTCTTACTTATATCAAGTCTCTATCAAGTTTGTTTATCTTTTTACGAGCATTATGTAGTTCCTTTATAATCCAAGGCTTTTTATTGTAGCGGTCTCTTTTTTTCTATACATTCGGACAATGCTGTTCATACAATGATAAATATAAACTAAGAAAAGCCTCGTATGCAGCTTTTGCCTAGCCAACATACACCTCATTCTGTAACGACCTGGTCGCATGGTGATGTGGATTCGTTCTCCCAGGAATGCCGACGAGCCTCGGACACAGCGTGAAGGTAAGAACAAATTATTTATTTAAAAATAAATCAGACCCTAACAAAGAAAAAACTTGCTCAAAGCACAGAAGGCGAAAAACAAAAGAGCTAGCATGGGAGCTGGAAAAAAAAGGGCCTAGCGTGGAAGCTAGCAGGTACAGAACCGGAACAAAAGTCATCACTTGTTGTAAGAACACAAACCACGAAGCCAGACAGACTGACGGGAGAAGGCAGGCTTGAATAATGACCGTGATTACAAAACAGGTGTGCGTCCGGAACAAGCGGCAGGTGAAAATAATGAGTAACTAAGGAAACCAACTGAGAGGTGCACAAACAGGAACCAAAAGGAGTCCAAAACCAACAGAAAACACAAAAAGACTCAAAATTCTAATTAAAATATGATCCAGGCAGCGGATCATAACACAATCCAGTCTGCTTCAAATACGTCCTTACTCAACTTATTTATTGCCTCTTCAGTCCTTTTCCTTACAGACCTATGTTTTTTTTATATATATTAGTTTGTCTTGTATGTCATTTATAAAGATGTGATCAATTTACGTTGCACAATTTGTCGTCGTTCTACTGTGTTTGGTGACCAATGGAAAAAGTCCTCTACTATATACCACATCCAAGAAGTCTCTGGTTGATTTATTTCTTGGTGAGAATATCAGGTCTATGTTATAGTCGCCACACATAACGAATGGTTTCTTTTCCTTTACCTTATACAATAATTCCCAGGTGTCCTATATAAATACGTAACAATAACATTTCTCTTCTGTTCTCCGTCTACCTCCACAGTTACACATTGAAATAAATCATCGATTGCCACTATCATACATTCAACAGGTCTACATTTCAAGTCGCAGTCAACAAAAAGGGCCACACCTCACTTTTTTTTTTTCTTCTACTACTGTGATACAACTCGTACCCGTCAATGGAGAAATCGATACCTCTGTCTTTATCGATCCATGTTTCAGAAAGTGCTTTTATTTAGAATTTGCCATTTAGATTCTTCAAGTATTCGTCAGTCTTCGACAAATTTGCATATGAGATTCTACAGTTCAAATGTATTAAATAACATGTATTATATAAACCAGGGGTCTCAGACACGCGGCCCGTGAGACGTTATTTTGCATCCCCCACCTTAATATGAAAATTTAATATGAATGGAGCTTCACAGCGTTGAGTGCGGAGCTGAATCTCTCTCAATCTCGCTCTCTCCCTCCCCCGGCGCCATTGTAAACTGTCCGGGCCGGGCAGACGAGTAACCCGGTAGCTTCCGAAGCACTCCGCCGAAGGACCGAGCGACAATACAAAACTGTGGTGCACTGGACTCCAGCGCTGATACTCCGGCAGAGAGTCACTGGGCGAATCGGACGAGTAATACACTAGTCGTGATGTTAGCCCGTCCGGGGCTAAGTGTGCTACCTTAACTGTAAACTCCACGGCGAGCAAACCCCGCCCCCCTCCCATTGGCTCCACACAGACAATTTTTGTTATTTGGGTCCAAATTGGCTCTTTCAACGTTCTGAGTTGCCTACCCCTGCATTAGTGGAAAAGCGGCAAATGAGAGAAAGTGACCGAGACGTTGCCATGGAGACGAGGGTTTTCTTCCATGCCTGGCTGCAGTCTCACCGCAAAACCTGTCCGTCAGTAATAACGGTCCCCGATAACCTGGACCAATTCCACCCCCTTATTTTTTTTTTTTTATTGTTTAATTTTAATCGCCTCACACGATGAACACTACATATATTTCTATATGACGCCGGATAACCCTCCGGAAGCCGTCACTTTTTTGCGTTCGCTATTCCGGTACTTTCCTGGCTATTATACACCGACCGCGGTGTTGCTGTAGGGAGGAAAAGCAAAATGACACACATTGCGGACATAACATTATTATCCGCTGAATACAAATATATTCCACAACCCCAAACAAGTCTTTTTCAATGCTTGGAGTGAAAAGAAAGGTTTGTGATGAGCAAAGTGGGAGATGCAATATTACTTTGTTGAGCACAGCGGCACCCCGACGTGTCTTATTTGCACGGAGAAAGCTGCGGTGCACAATTGTCATTTTGTTCATTTATATTTTGATTTTATTTTGTGATGAAAATAAAACTAAATACTTTCAAAAATGTATTTTTTAAGAAATAATTTCTTGCGGTCCAGCCTCACCCAGACTCTGCATCTAGTGGCCCCTAGGTAAATTGAGTTTGAGACCCTTGATCTAAACTAACATTGTCATTAAAGGGGAACATTATCACAATTTCAAAAGGGTTAAAAACAATAAAAATCAGTTCCCAGTGGCTTGTTGTATTGTTTGAATTTTTTTTCAAAATTTTAAAGGTCTCGGAATATCCTTAAAAAAAGCTCTAAAGTGCTTGATTTTCGCTATTTGCAATGCGACTATCCATTTCCCTGTGACGTCACTCAGTGCTGTCAATGTAAACAAACAACGGCGAATACCACAGCAAGATATAGCGACATTAGCTCGGATTCAGACTCGGATCTCAGTGACTTAAGCGATTGAACAGATTACGCATGTATTGAAATGGATGGTTGGAGTATGAAAGTATTGAAGAAGAAACTGAAGCTATTGAGCGAATAGCTATTGATGCTATTCATAGCCATAGCATGGCCGAATAGCTGCGTTAGCATCGCCGGTAAAATGTGCGGACCAAACGATCAGGACTTTCGCATCTCGTGACACTGGAGCAACTTAAATCCTTCTATTGGTAAGTGTTTTTTTTCGCATTAAATGTGGGTGGAAGGAAACGTAATATAGTTGCAAATGCATCTGTCGGTTATCCATACATCTCCATGCCATGTTTGCTTTAGCACCGCCGGTAAATAGCATGTTAGCATCGATTAGCGTAGCATGTTAGCATCGATTAGCTGGCAGTCAACATCAACAAAACTCACCTTTGTGATTTCGTTGACTTTATTGTTGCAAATGCATCTGCAGGTTATCGATACATCTCTGTGCCACGTCTGCTTTAGCACCGCTGGTAAATAACATGTTAGCGTCGATTAGCGTAGCATGTTAGCATCGATTAGCTGGCAGTCACGCCGCAACCAAATATGTCTGATTAGCACATAAGTCAACATCAACAAAACTCACCTTTGCGATTTCGTTGAATTTATCGTTGCAAATGCATTAGCAGGTTATCCATACATCTCTGTGCCATGTCTGTCATCGCCAGTAAAATATGGAGACACTCTGGCACATTCAATGGGGGTCTGGCGGAAGGCACTTTCACATCTTGGGGCCAGTGGTGCAACTTGAATCCCTCCCTGTTAGTGTTGTTACTCCCTCCGACAACACACCGACGAGGCATGATGTCTCCAAGGTTCCAAAAAATATTCGAAAAAACGGAAAATAACTGAGCTGAGACCCAATGTTTACAATGTGATGAAAATTAAAATTGCGGCTGTATTACCTTGGCGACGTCACGTTCTGACGTCATCGCTTCCAGAGCGATAAACAGAAAGGCGTTTATTTTGCCAAAATTCACCCATTTTGAGTTCGGAAATCGGTTAAAAAAATATAAGGTCTTTTTTCTGGACTATCAAGGTATATATTGACGCTTACATAGGTCTGGTGATAATGTTCCCCTTTAAGTTGTTCCTCGATTGAGTTGAACGGATGTTTTTTTGGGACAACATCATATTCAAAGACTGTCCGTTTATTCAGCTCTTGAAAACGATTGATTCTCAGTTTAGTCACCTTTTCGCTGCGTAGCCTTCCTCGTCTCAAGCCAAGGATGAGCCATGTCAGTTATATATCATGATCCGTGGTCCGGATCATGTTTTGTGTTTTCTGTTTGTTTTGGACTCCTTTAGTTCTTGTTTGTGAACCTCCTGAATTTAGTCACCATGGTTACTTATGATTTTCACCTGCCTCTGTTGTTCGGGACACTCACCTGTTTATTAATTATTAATTATCATTTCAGCATAGGTGTGATTAAAAATCCCTCGATGACATTATCATTAGACATTTATAAAAATAATAAAAAATAACAATAGTGTCACAGTGGCTTACACTTGCATCGCATCTCATAAAGACTCCTTTTTTAGACCAGTTGATCTGCCGTTTCTTTTCTTTTTCTCCTATGTCCCATTCTCCCTTGTGGAGGGGGTCCGGTCCGATCCGGTGGCCATGTACTGCTCGCCTGTGTATCGGCTGGGGACATCTCTGCGCTGCTGATCCGCCTCCGCTTGGGATGGTTTCCTGCTGGCTCCGCTGTGAACGGGACTCTCGCTGCTGTATTGGATCCGCTTTGGACTGGACTCTTGCAACTGTGTTGGATCCATTATGGATTGAACTTTCACAGTATCATGTTAGACCCGCTCGACATCCATTGCTTTCCTCCTCTCCAAGGTTCTCATAGTCATCATTGTCACTGACGTCCCACTGGGTGTGAATTTTTCCTTGCCCTTATGTGGGCCTACCGAGGATGTCGTAGTGGTTTGTGTAGCCCTTTGAGACACTAGTGATTTAGGGCTATATAAGTAAACATTGATTGATTGATAAGCTTGACAACACACTGTGTCCAATGTTTTCACAAAGATAAAATAATTCATATTTTTGGTTTGTTTAATAGTTAAAACAAATGTACATTATTAGAAATCAGTGGATAAAATATTATCCTTTACAATTATAAAAGCTTTTTTTTTTTTTAAATCTACTACTCTGCTAGCATGTCAGCAGAATGGGGTAGATCCTGCTGAAATCCTATGTATTGAATGAATACAGAATCGTTTTGAATCGGAAAAATATCGTTTTTGAATCGAGAATCGAATCGAAAAAATCGATATGTTATCGAATCGTGACCCCAAAAATCGATATTGAATCGAATCGTGGGACACCCAAAGATTCACAGCCCCAATATATATATATATATATATATATATATATATATATATATATATAAGCGCATATGCCAAATCTTCAAAGAAAACGGCCTACGGATCACGATTGAAGCCAACAAGCAAACCGTCAACTTCCTTGACGTCACTTTCAACCTGAGAAATAACAGCTACCAACCATTCACGAAACCCAACACAACACTCCAATACGTGCACCATGACAGCAACCACCCACCCACCACCACGAAAAGAATACCTACCGGAATTAATAAAAGGCTATCGATGCTGTCATCTAGCAAAGCTGAATTCGACCAAGCAACCCCCCCGTACCAGAAAGCACTTGATGAAAGCGGATACAACTTCACCCTCACCTATGAACCCACTCCAGGAAACCAACCAAAAAAGAGCAGAAAACGAAACAACATCATCTGGTACAACCCACCATTCAGCAAAAACGTCTCAACCAATATCGGCCGCAAGTTCCTCACTCTGATCGACAAACACTTCCCCAAAGGCAACACCCCAAGAAAATATTTAACAAGAACAACATTAAATTGAGCTACAGCTGTATGAATAACATACAACAAATCATTTCAAACCACAACAAAGCAATTGCAAAAGGACTGCCCGCCCCCAGACTAAACGACTCTGAAACCAATAAGGAATGTAACTGTCGCAAGAAACCTGATTGCCCTCTCAACGGAGGGTGCTTAAAAAACATCAGTCGTTTACCAAGCAAAGGTAACACGCAAGGACATTAACACATCCGACACGTACGTAGGATTAACCGAAGGAGCGTTCAAAACAAGATGGAATAATCACAAGGCCTCCTTTAGAAACCAGACTTTGCGGAATTCTACAGAACTCAGCAAACACATTTGGAACCTCAAAGACAATAATGTTGAATATTCAATAACATGGCAAATTCTTGCATCCAGCACACCTTACAACAGTGGTAATAAAAGATGCAACCTATGCTTAAAAGAGAAACTGTTTATTATATATCATCGAGACCTGTCATCCCTCAATAAGCGCAGTGAAATCATTTCAACATGCCGCCACAGACGGAAACACCTCCTAGGTAACACATGAGCCAATCACCACGCCCCTACGCCTGCCTGTACCCACCCACTCTGTGCCCTATATAAACCATTGTATGTGAATGCTTCCATTAAAATCTCCTGATGATTGAGGGAACCCCTCATGAAACAGTTCTGTAGAGATGAAGTAGTCTTGTGATTTTTCCCACACCTACATATGTATATATATATATATATATATTAGGGGTGGGCAAATTAATGCGTTAATTATGAGTTAACTCATCAATCTATTAATGCCGACAATTATTTTATCTCACATTTGCGTATGTTGTTTACATGCTTTTATTTTGTTAACGCCTTTCCTTAACAAGATGGCGTCGCCCGGCGTCGAGGGGCTCTTGGTAAAGATGCAACATTTGGCAAAAATACCGGACAATTCTGCAAATTTCCTGGCTGGCTTACAGCGTGGTCACTCCGGGATCACTTACGACCGCCAGACAATTCTGGATGTGGATGGATCGGGCCGTTTTGGACTGAATGACGCGTGCTTGCTAGACCGGCTAGCTAGCATGGGAATACTTTGCCGGCTACATCCAGCGGCCTGTGAAGCAGCGGAGTATATGTGTTGTCTGTCTATTTATGAATAATGCAGACCAGGAGTGTTGGCTGAGTTCTTAACGTTTGCTTTCAGAGCGTGCATATCACAACATACAAGATGCCGTCATGGCGACACAACCTATACCGGGCTACCGCGCATGCTCCTCACTCCTGTTGCATGCTGGGTAGGGTAGTTCTTTATTTCCCTGGCTCATAACATCAAACAATCGGAAAATTCCCATCATATCAATTCCAGGTCATAATTATTTTAAGTGCACTACGCAGAATAAACACAACATTATTAATATTGCTACTAAGGATAATTTGATCAAAAATTCCCTAAAACAGCCCACTACCTATAATATAGGTTTTTTAAACATAAGATCCCTGATAAAAAAAATGTTTCTGCTGTTACCTCAGAAATTGCCTGTTCAGATGTTATGATTGTGGCTCAAAGATTTGTATGTAGATTATATTTAATTTCCATAACAAACAGGATAACTTAAATACCCTGGCAGTGGCAATAAGCTTAAATGTTTGTATTTACATTTTTTGAGTTGATTTTCATAAAATATGCTATTTAACTGCTACTGTTTAACAAGGACTGATTTAAATTGTGTTTGCACAACAAATGTTTTGGCGCTTTTGTTCATGTGGGAGAATATTCCAATAAAGGTGCACTACACACTACTTTTGAATTCATTATTGGGCTTTGCGTATACAATGCAGTTAATCGCGATTAATCGGAGAAATAGTGCGATTAACTTCGATTAAAATTTTTAATCGTTGCCCAGCCCTAATATATATATATATATATACTGTATATAGCCCGGTCAAAAAGTTGGGGGACCCCTGTTGTATGTAATAACAAAGCTAAAACAACAACAACTTGAACTGTTCTCCTTAATTTCAGCCGCCCTGCCGACACACACACTCACTGTCAATATCCCTGTGGCGACTCACTGTTTGAAATCACCAAGCCCCCTTAAATTTAACAGCCGGGTCAATTCAATCCTTCTCTCAGTGTGCAGCGGAAGGGAAGGGGGGTTACAGTACCGTCATACAACAACGGGGATGCTTCACATTGACTGTCCGTTGATTTCTTTGGATGTCTGTTGATTTCTTTGGATTCACACTGAGGTGGCAAAAGTAGAAACATGCTGTAAAAAGGCTAAAGAAACAAAACACAAAGTAGCCCTTCACAAGATGATCTTCAATCAGTAGCTTTGCTGCCGGGCAATCTGTTTTAGATATATTTATTTTTCAGATTTGGCACACATTTTGCGTGGTGGGCTTGTCATGACGGACTGATAAGCAAAAAATAGGATAGGGGGGTACATTATCAAGTTGCTTTAAGGCGGGGGTCGGCAACATGAGGCTCTTTAGCGCCACCATAGTGGCTCCCTGCAGCTTTTACAAAAATGTATGACTATGGAAATTCATTTTTTTGCTGTTTGTTTATGTTTTCTGTAGGATGACAAACATGACACAAACCTTCCTGATTCTTAGAAATCCCACTGTTTATATTAAACATGCTTCACTGATGACAGGACTTGGGGAGCGCTGTTTTGCCCTACTAATTTATGTGGTCCTTGAACTCACCGTAGTTTGTTTACATGTTCCACAGAAAGATGTGTTTCATGCCACTCCCGTTTCGTCTCATTTTGTCCACCAAACCTTTTATACTGTGCGTGAATGCACAAATGTGAGCTTTGTTGACGTTATAGCACTGAGACAAAGTTCCTTCACCAGACCATATTTTATTCAGCTTGTGGTTCTCAAAACGAGGTTCCACCCTGCAGCTTCTACAAAAATGTATGACTATTGAAAAAGATGGAGGAAATTTATTTTGTTGTTGTTTTATTATGTTTTCTGTAGGAAGACAAACATGACACAAACCTTCCTGATTCTTAGAAATCCAACTGTTTATATTAAACATGCTTCACTGATGACAGGACTTGGGGAGCGCTGTTTTGCCCTACTAATTGATGTGGTCCTGGAACTCACCGTAGTTTGTTTACATGTTCCACAGAAAGATGTGTTCCACGCCACTCCCGTTTGGTCTCATTTTGTCCAACAAACCTTTTATACTGTGCGTGAATGCACAAATGTGAGCTTTGTTGACGTTATAGCACTGAGACAAAGTTCTTTCACCAGACCATATTTTATTCAGCTTGTGGTTCTCAAAATGAGGTTCCACCCTGCAGCTTCTACAAAAATGTATGACTATAGAAAAAGATGGAGGAAATTTATTTTGTTGTTGTTTTATTATGTTTTCTGTAGGAAGACAAACATGACACAAACCTTCCTGATTCTTAGAAATCCCACTGTTTATATTAAACATGCTTCACTGATGACAGGACTTGGGGAGCGCTGTTTTGCCCAACTAATTGATGTGGTCCTGGAACTCACCGTAGTTTGTTTTACATGTTCCACAGAAAGATGTGTTCCATGCCACTCCCGTTTCGTCTCATTTTGTCCACCAAACCTTTTATACTGTGCGTGAATGCACAAATGGGAGCTTTGTTGACGTTATAGCACTGAGACAAAGTTCTTTCACCAGACCATATTTTATTCAGCTTGTGGTTCTCAAAATGAGGTTCCACCCTGCAGCTTCTACCAAAATGTATGACTATGGAAAAAGATGGAGGAAATTTATTTTTTTGTTGTTTTATTATGTTTTCTGTAGGACGACAAACACGACACAAACCTTCCTGATTCTTAGAAATCCAACTGTTTGTATTAAACATGCTTCACTGATGACAGGACTTGGGGAGCGCTGTTTTGCCCTACTAATTTATGTGGTCCTGGAACTCACCGTAGTCTGTTTACATGTTCCACAGAAAGATGTGTTCCATGCCACTCCCGTTTCTTCTCATTTTGTCCACCAAACCTTTTATACTGTGCGTGAATGCACAAATGTGAGCTTTGTTGACGTTATAGCACTGAGACAAAGTTCTTTCACCAGACCATATTTTATTGAGCTTGTGGTTCTCAAAATGAGGTTCCACCCTGCAGCTTCTACCAAAATGTATGACTATGGAAAAAGATGGAGGAAATGTGTTTTTTTGTTATAGGACGACAAACATGACACAAACCTTCCTGATTCTTAGAAATCCCACTGTTTATATTAAACATGCTTCACTGATGACAGGACTTGGGGAGCGCTGTTTTGCCCTACTAATTGATGTGGTCCTGGAACTCACCGTAGTTTGTTTACATGTTCCACAGAAAGATGTGTTCCACGCCACTCCCGTTTGGTCTCATTTTGTCCACCAAACCTTTTATACTGTGCGTGAATGCACAAATGTGAGCTTTGTTGACGTTATAGCACTGAGACAAATTTCCTTCACCAGACCATATTTTATTCAGCTTGTGGTTCTCAAAACGAGGTTCCACCCTGCAGCTTCTACAAAAATGTATGACCATGGAAAAAGATGGAGGAAATTTATTTTTTTGTTGTTTTATTATGTTTTCTGTAGGACGACAAACATGACACAAACCTTCCTGATTCTTAGAAATCCCACTGTTTATATTAAACATGCTTCAGTGATGACAGGACTTGGGGGGCGCTCTTTTGCCCTACTAATTTATGTGGTCCTTGAACTCACCGTAGTTTGTTTACATGTTCCACAGAAAGATGTGTTCCATGCCACTCCCGTTTCGTCTCATTTTGTCCACCAAACCTTTTATACTGTGCGTGACTGCACAAATGTGAGCTTTGTTGACGTTATAGCACTGAGACAAAGTTCCTTCACCAGACCATATTTTATTCAGCTTGTGGATCTCAAAACGAGGTTCCACCGTAATCACCCAAGTCTATTGGGTGAAATGTGTGTAAATGTTTTGAAAGCTCTAATTCGTTGCGGTTTACCTGTCACATGAAACGTGACAAATTGGGGGGGGGGGGGGTGCATTATATGCTTTAGCTGCCAGATGGCAGCAGAGCTTTCATGCGTTTGTGTTTTCTTTGACCCCCGTGTCAGTTAAAGTCCCAACGATGACATTTGTCCTCTGCATTTGACCCCCTGGGAGGTGAGGGGAGCAGTTAGCAGCAGCAGTGGCCACGCTCGGGAAATCATTTTTGGTGATTTAACCCCCAATTCCAACCCTTGATGCTTAGTGCCAAGCAGGGAGGTAACAGGTCACATTTTTTGTCGTCTTTGGTATGACTCTGGGGTTTGAACCCACGACCTCCCAGGCTCGCTATGTATAGTGGCGCTTTCCATCATTTTCAGCAGACTGCAGTGCAAAATGAGACAACCACCCAGGGATCGGGCCATGTGAGTCCCTTCTATACCGAAATGTCAACGTATATGAAAGGTATTTTATGCTGAACTATGAACATATTTGTTTTATTATTAATAATCGTAAACCGCATTCGCAGTCAGGCCTGGAAATAATTAGCCGTGACGAACGAGGGGACAAATGTATACAACTTGGCAAAGAGATGCTGCTCTAGACATTTCTAATAAGTCAGATATATTTTAATAATGCAAAAGGATGATCGATAAAGTGGAATGCAAAAGCATGATTGATTTAAGATGTTGAATACCTCTCTGCCAAGTGTCCTTGACACGACCTTTCCCGTGATAAACCGTCTGACAAGACAAGCGGTTGTATTAATCACGTCGGCGAATTGCGACACTGACTATTTGACAAGATGGCAACACTACCAGTGCCTCCATGGAAATAATTACTCACCCCCAAATCCTCCACACGACACCTCCGCTCCAAACAGGCTAACATCATTCAACCTACGAGGACAAAGCTACCAAGTATAAGTGACCGAGCTTTCTGCTCCGCCGCTCCCAGTCTGTGGAATGCTCTTCCTGACCACCTGAAGGCACCACAGACTGTGGATGCTTTTAAAAAAGGCTTAAAAACCCTTCTTTTTGAAAAAGCTCCAAACAGGCTTACATCCTCCAACTTCTGAGGACAAAGCTACCAACTATGGGTGACCGAGCTTTCTGCTCCGCCGCTCCCAGTCTTTGGAATGTTCTCCCTGACCACCCGAGGGCACCACAGACTGTGGATGCTTTTAAAAATGGCTTAAAACCCCTTCTTTTTGAAAAAACTCCAAACAGGCTAACATCCTCCAACTTCTGAGGACAAAGCTACCAACTATGGGTGACCGAGCTTTCTGCTCCGCCGCTCCCAGTCTGTGGAATGCTCTCCCTGACCACCTGAGGGCACCACAGGCTGTGGATGCTTTTAAAAAAGGCTTAAAACCCCTTTTTTTAAAAAAAGCCTTTTTATATATATATATATATATGCATTGTAGTTCAAGCTATTAGGCTGTTGCAGTTTTTTATTTGTATTATATTATTATTATTCTTATTGTATTTTTTTTATTTTTAATTTTTTATACACCGAAGCACTTTGAGGTTGTTTGCTCAGTGTGCTTTTTACAAATAAAATCTATTATTATAATTTTTTTAGGACAGTCCTGTGAGCACCATTGTACATCCACCTCCTCCATCTCGAATAGCAGCACTAATAGATTACAATTTAATACGGGGGCCATCTTGTTATTAAAACAAGTGTCCCAGCGGAGCGCTCTCGACGGAGCATTGTTGCGGTAAACAACGCCTAGGGACTCGCACGCTCGTTCTCAAGTCACATCCTCTCCCGTTTCACTACGCAGGAGGGGTGATTGATTTACTTTTCACCCCACACGTAATGATAAGCAGAGCGCTCATTAAAGCAGCTGCTGCCACATGCGAAGTGGCGTGTTGCACACATCCATGTTTTTCTAAATGCCACCTTTTCTAACTCAAAATGGGAGAATTTTTTCAAAATGAATATTCAAATAAAACATTTTTTATATTTAAATAATCAAGAGGATGGGTTATGTTCACGAAAGAAGATGCTTTTGGACCGATACTGGGGCTGAAAGTGTTGTACTTGGAAAAAAAAGTAACTTTAAAAACTGAAATGTCATGTTTTGATGTTGATTTTTGAAAAAATAAAAGCTATTGTGACACTATTATTCTTTTTTTTTTGTAGTATTAAAGTTTTTATTGATAATAAAAACGAAATTGTTACTAATATTGATAATATTCATTTTCGTTTCATTACTTTTAGATTGTATTGTGTCATGTTTGTGAGTCCTCAATTGCTCTGTTTATTGGTATTCTGAATGTTGCTGGGTCGGGTTCTGTTTTGGAATTGGATTGCATTATTATGGTATTGTTGTGTATTGTTTTGTTTTGGATTGATTAGTAAATTAATTAATAGAAAATAAATAATCAACAAATGAATAAAATAAAATAAAAGCTAGTGCACACGATTGAATTTTAGGTTGAATATCATTCTGTTAATATTTTCTTATTTAATTCACTTTCATTGAGCTTCTACTTTTTTTCAGACTGAAATCTGTTTTGGATATTTATTTTTTAGATTTGGCATATTTTGCGTGCTGGGCTTGTAATGATTGACTGCTAAGCAAAAACTAGGATGGGGGGTCCATTATCAAGTTGCCTTAAGGCGGTGGTCGGCAACCCGTGGCTCTTTAGCGCCATCCTAGTGGCTCCCTGGAGCTTTTACAAAAATGTATGAAAATGAAAAAAGATGGGGGAATTTTTTGGTTTCTTTGTTTGTTTGTTTTATTATGGTTTCTGTAGGAGGAAAAACCATGTGACAAATCTTCCTGATTGTTAGAAATCCCACTGTTTATATTAAACATCCTTCACTGATGAGAGTATTTGGCGAGTGCGTTTTGCCCTACTTAATTATGAGGTCCTTGAACTCAACGTAGTTTGTTTACACGTACAACTTTCTCCGAACGCTGCCACCGAAAGACGTGTTTCGTGCCACCCCTTCTTTGTCTCATTTTGTCCACCAAACGTTTTATACTGTGCACGAATGCACAAATGTGAGTTTTGTTGATGTTATTGACATGTGTGGAGTGCTAATCAGGCATATTAAGATAATACATGCTAACATGCTATTTAGGCTAGCTGTGTGTGCATATTGCATCATTATGCCTCTTTTGTGTATGTATATTTGAGCTCATTGAATGTATTTAGTTTATATTTGCATGCCTCATGACACATTATCTGTATGTAATATTGGCTGCATTTCTGATTGTTTGTTGCCATGTTGTTCCAGACCACAGCAAACATTACCCAGCGCGCAAGGATTGAAATAAATCCACTAGAAGAAGACAGCCTGTCAATTCCTTTAACTTGGATGAACACATATACACATTTGGCCATTCTAAGCCAGTTATTTCCAGGCGTTATATCACCCTCTGACAAGCCTCCATTTTACTAATGTTTCCGCTGTAAAAATGTGTAGAATAAATATTAAATTTCAACATTTCTTTCAAGGAAGATTTGCGTCAGCCTGCAACACGTAGTCCTTTTGATAGTAAGCTAATGTAGCTAACATGTGTTGCCTTCATTATTAAACTTATATGGGGCTTTTATTTTTATTTTTAGACGGATTTTTTGTTTTATTTTTATTTTTTTGGTCCAATTTGGCTCTTTTGACATTGTGGGTTGCAGACCCCTGCCAAAAGCGAATGTTATGTGATGCTATTTATTCATTTGGTATTGTGTATAAAACCAAGGCAGGCACAGCATGAGAGTGAAACCATATTTTTTCAAACTGTGATTCAAATGTGACATATAGGCTACTTTATTTTTAGCTCATTAATTGTTTCTTGTCTCATTGTCCCACGTCCTTTAGCCTCATTTAAATCCTTTAGCCTCATCAGTATTAGCATGCTAAATTAAATCTGCATGGTGAGCATCTCTTCTCCCATTCTTGATTCTATTTTCCTCATATTTGCTCCACTTACTGCCACTCATTTTCTTGCTCCGTCTCTGGTGTCCCGTTTGCAGTCGGGGCCGGGGGCCTGGAAGAGATTCATTCAGACAAGCAACTACATCTTGCAAAACGAGCCCAAAGTCCCTTATGATAGGACATTTGGCGACATTGGTTTTACTTAATCTCGTTCAAAAAAAGATGGATAAAGTGTGAAAAGTTAAAACTTGGGCAAAGAATATTTAAAAAGGAAGACAACAAAAACAAAAAAAAAGATCATTGTATATATCACACAAACAGAAAAAGTCTGGAGCTAAAGTCAAAGAGTTTCGTAAGCGCAAGAATTAAGACTAATGTGGCGAAGCTGTGTCTTTGCAATATATTTGTATTGACATACATACATGTATGTCGAGCGGGTCTAACATGATAACATGACAGCCGCGAGAGTTCAGTTCAAAGCGGATCCAAGACAGCAGAGAGAGTCCCGTCCACAGGAAACCATCCCAAGCAGAGGCGGATCAGCAGCGTAGAGATGTCCCCAACCGATACAGGCGAGCGGTCCATCCTGGGTGCCGACGAGCGGTCCATCCTGGGTCTCGACTCTGGACAGCCAGTACTTCATCCATGGTCATCGGACCGGACCCCCTCCACAAGGGAGGGGGGGACATAGGAGAAAAAGAAAAGAAGCGGCAGATCAACTGGTCTAAAAAGGAGGTCTATTTAAAGGCTAGAGTATACAGATGAGTTTTAAGGTGAGACTTAAATGCTTCTACTGAGGTAGCATCTCGAACTGTTACCGGGAGGGCATTCCAGAGTACTGGAGCCCGAACGGAAAACGCTCTATAGCCCGCAGACTTTTTTTGGGCTCTAGGAATCACTAATAAACCGGGGTCTTTTGAACGCAGATTTCTTGCCGGGACATATGGTACAATACAATCGGCAAGATAGGATGGAGCTGGACCGTGTAGTATTTTATACATAAGTAGTAAAACCTTAAAGTCACATCTTAAGTGCACAGGAAGCCAGTGCAGGTGAGCCAGTACAGGTATATATGTATGTATATATGTATATAAAGGTATATACAGTACAGGCGTAATGTGATCAAACTTTCTTGTTCTTGTCAAAAGTCTAGCAGCCGCGTTTTGTACCAACTGTAATCTTTTAATGCTAGACATGGGGAGACCCGAAAATAATACGTTACAGTAATCGAGACGAGACGTAACAAACGCATAGATAATGATCTCGGCGTCTGTAGTGGACAAAATGGAGCGAATTTTAGCGATATTACGGAGATGAAAGAAGGCCGTTTTAGTAACGCTTTTAATGTGTGACTCAAAGGAGAGAGTTGGGTCGACGATAATACCAAGATTTTTTACCAATTCACCTTGTTTTATTATTTGGTTGTCAAATGTTAAAGTTGTATTATTAAATAGAGGTCGGTGTCCAGCAGGACCGATGATCAGCATTTCCGTTTTTTTGGCGTTAAGTTGCAAAAAATTTGCGGACATCCATTGTTTAATTTCATTAAGACACGCCTCCAGCTGACTACAATCTGGCGTGTTGGTCAGCTTTAGGGGCATGTAGAGTTGGGTGTCATCAGCATAACAGTGAAAGCTAACACCGTATTTGCGTATGATGTCACCTAGCTGCAGTATGTAGATGCTGAAGAGTGCAGGCCCAAGGACCGAACCCTGGGGAACTCCACACGTTACCTTAACGTAGTCCGAGGTCACATTGTTATGGGAGACGCACTGCATCCTATCAGTAAGATAAGAGTTAAACCAAGACAGGGCTAAGTCTGACATACCAATTCGTGTTTTGATGCGTTCTAATAAAATATTATGATCAACACTATTACTACAACATAAACTATGGACATAAAACAAAACTTGCAAACTATGGCATGAATAACAAAACTTACGGGGAACGAGAAAAGAGCATGGATCATCAGCATGGAGCAAGGGTGTGTAGATGATGATGTCGCCAGGGTTCCTGCCTGGCAACTACAGGCTTAAATAGTGCGGTGGTGCTTGAAAACAGGTGCGTGAGTTCAAACGAATAAGGTGCGTGAGTCGTGAAGACAGGTGAACTGATTGGTAGGCATGGAAACAAAACAATGGAGTGAAAAAACAGGAACTAATGGAGTCTTGACGTAATCTAACACAACTAAACAAAACATGATGACAAAGACATGACACTGGACTGTGCAATTTACTTATAAAAGTTTTAATCAATCAAAAAAAAAAATGGACTGTACCTGTGCTGCTCTTACATAAAAATGCCATATTTCTACCAGTCGTACATTAACTGTTCAGTTCAGCTTACAGCCCTCCAGTTTGTGACGATTAACCCTGACCTCGTTTGTGTGCGCGGATGAGATGACGATCGCGGCATCAAAGATAGGCTCCAGTCGGTGCTGTAAATAACAATATTTTAATGCACCGCTTTTGCGGCCGATGCCGGGCCTAATCGTCCTTAGACATATTTGCCAAGATTTATCTCTTGACTTGAATCCATCCCTGAATATAGCTCCCATTAAAGCCTGAGCCGCGGCCCACTGGCAGACAATGGCTGACGCTCGCTCACTCACACTCTTGCCATTTCTCCTGCTGAGATAACTGCCACCAGATTATCATACATCTCCTTAAAAAAAAAAAAAAAAAAAGCATCACTTGAATGGCCTCCATTGTCAGGGACAATCCCGTATCTGTCAGTCGAGTAATTTCATGCAAATCCGTGGAGTTGAGTCAGTTTGAATTCGCAGCGTGGCGGTAATTTACTGGGCATTGCGCCACAATGGCTGTCTATCTGATCTGATGACAAACACGCTGAATACTAATCAGGTGGTGACGCTGGTTCCGATCCTGCACCAGCTCGGGAGATCTAAACAAAATCAAGACCGTGTGAGCTTCATGATACATTTTGTCCAACTAATCTCCGTGATCCTTCAACTCATCGTAGTTTGTTTACATGTACAACTTTCCCCAATGATGCCATAGAAAGACATGTTTTATGCTACTCTTTCATTGTCTCGATTTGTCCACCAAACGTTTTTAGCTGTGCTTCGAATGCACAAAGGTGATCTTTGTTGATTTTGTTGATGTGCTGGAGTGCTTATCAGGCATATTTGGTCAATCCATGACTTTAAGTCTCACCTTAAAACTCATCTGTATACTCTAGCCTTTAAATAGACCTCCTTTTTAGACCAGTTGATCTGCCGCTTCTTTTCCTTTTTCTCCTATGTGTCCCCCCTCCCTTGTGGAGGGGGTCCGGTCCGATGACAATGGATGAAGTATTGGCTGTCCAGAGTCGAGACCCAGGATGGACCGCTCGTCGGGACCCAGGTTGGACCGCTCGCCTATGTATCGGTTGGGGACATCTCTACGCTGCTGATCCTCCTCCGCTTGGGATGGTTTCCTGTGGACAGGACTCTCGCTGCTGTCTTGGATCCGCTTTGAACTGAACTCTCGCGGCTGTCATGTTATCATGTTAGACCCGCTCGACATACATGTATGTATGTCAATACAAATATATTGCAAAGACACAGCTTCGCCACATTAGTCTTAATTCTTGCGCTTACGAAACTCTTTGACTTTAGCTCCAGACTTTTTCTGTTTGTGTGATGTATATACAATGATCTTTTTTTTTGTTTTTTTTGTCTTTCTTTTTAAATATTCTTTGCTATGTTGGAGCCACTATGGATTGAACTTTCACAGTATCATGTTGGACCCGCTCGACATCCATTGCTTTCGGTCCCCTAGAGGGGGGGGTTGCCCACATCTGAGGTCCTCTCCAAGGTTTCTCATAGTCAGCATTGTCACTGGCGTCCCACTGGATGTAAATTCTCCCTGCCCACTGGGTGTGAGTTTTCCTTGCCCTTTTGTGGGTTCTTCCGAGGATGTTGTAGTTGTATTGGTTTGTACAGTCCTTTGAGACATTTGTGATTTAGGGCTATATAAATAAACATTGATTGATTGATTGATTGATGATTGTCTGCCGTGAGCGATCCAAGCACCTGAATTAGATTGCGGCGGAATCGCTCCCGGCACGCCCTGCCTCTCCGCTCCGCCACATTCTCCTCCTCCTTGCCGCCACCTTGGGCAGGGCTCCATCGTGCCCTGCCCGCCGTCGGCCCATCGGCTCCACCTCTCCATAGACGGATTGTTATTTTTTTATTTTTTTGCATTCTAAAAGGTAAATTTGATCACAAGTCCGCTTACAATGCACCCTGTGGCAGCCTTAAAAAACATCCAGGGGTTGGGCTTGGCCCCTTAGTTCCAGTTAAAGAAACTTTTAAATGCTCCAGGATACCAAAACATTTTGGACAATTCCATTTTGCCAACCTTGTGAGAACAGTTTGGAGCAGGCCTCTTCCTCTTCCAGCACGACAAGGTCCATAAAGACATGGACGACAGAGTCTGGTGTGGATGAGGTTGACTGGCCTGCACAGAGTCCTGACTTGAACTCGATATGACCCCTATGGGATGAATTAGAACTTCTCGGCCAACATCAGTGTGTGACCTCACCAATGCGCTTTTGGAGGAATGTTCGAAAATTCCTATAAACACACTCTGCAACCTTGTGGACAGCCTTCCCAGAAGAGTTGAAGCTGTAATAGCTGCAAAAGGTGGACCGACATCATATTGGACCCTACGGGTAAGGAATGGGATGACACTTCAAGTTCATATGTGAGCCAAGGCAGGTGGCCAAATACTTTTGGCAATATAGTGTACGTAATGTTTTAATAAAATTGAATTTTTACGTATTTAGTTAATTTTAAGGAGGCCTTTGCTTTGTTTTTTCTTCATCCCTGATTACTGTAGACTTTTTGAGACCCTACAAACATAACAAAACATCACTTACTGTACAAAGTCTGCTGCCATCAAGATGCCGACTGCTAGGTTGTTCATATATTTCCATTTAGATGAAAAATGTCTCATAATCCTCGCAAAAAACAGGGTAAAAGTCAAGGGGAACACAGGCTTTTGGTGTCGTTCTCGCCAGTTCCCGGTCTTAAATGGTGGTCAGAGTGCCCCAATTTGTCCGATTATATACTGAACAGGTGAGAGGCATGGTTTAGAATGAACCTACAGGGAGCAAGGAAGCGAGGAAATAGCAGACTACTCGATGATGTAAACATTGGGAGCCACGGAAGTGATTACATCGCCGCTATAAATAGTTTGTCTGCGTTAGCGCTAATAATAAAAATATCACTAATACGTGTTCAATATTTAAGTCACGAAATGTAAATTGAGTATTGTTGGCAACTTTTTAATGGTTATTTATCGGATTTAATGGGAGGAATGGTGGAGCCCCCATTGGGTCCGCTGTAAGCAAACCTTTATTTACGTTACCATATTTCCTTGAATTGCCGACGGGCATATAGAAGGCACCTGCCTCGAATTACTGCTGTCAAACTTGCTTCGCAAAATAATTAGTGCATGCTTAGTCACCTGTCATCAATTTCAAAATGGAGGAGGCTGATTTCAATACCGGTAATTTGAAATCACATAAAGGGAAGAAGATTAAGAGCCATTCAATAGGATTTAAGGTCCAAGCTATTGAATATGCTAAAAAGAACAGTAAGCAGCTATGTTTTATTAATATACCGTAGCTGCGTGTGTCAAATATGTGTCAATAAATGACTCCCACTTCCTGGTGGTAGAGGGCGCTAGTGATCCATCTTGCGACTACTCGGCTGCAGAAGAAGTGACAACACGCAGCAAGAGTGAGCGGCGATCGTTTATTTTTTCCTCTCGCTTGCACTTTTAACATGGAGGATTACATATCTAAAATAAAACCGTTTTCTAAACTGGACTTTCAATCAAGGCAGGAGGTAATAAACGAAGATCTCCATCGAGACGGAGATACTTTTAAAACTGAAGAAAGATAAGGAAGACTTCTATAAACAAGTTATCGATGCTTTTGATCAGAAGGAGCTGCGCATGGACTTAATTTATAAGTAAAGGTAAGACCATAATAATTTTTTTATTAAATGTGCTTTTCATGATGATATCCTTACATCACACTCAAATGTATAAGCGCAGGCCTAAATTTAACGCGTGCCTTGGGTAAGCGCCGTAGTGAGAAGAGGTTTTAAATTATCAACCTAGCCTCTGGTGAGGGCGGTCGCATTCTCCGTTCCCTCCTTCCCTGCTTGCTCTCTTTGTCTTTGTCCTTGTCTGAACTTTTTAAAAGCCTCTTTCTTTGCGCTGTCCTCTAATCCAAATTTCAATATGAATACGATCAGCTGGACTCTTGACGCTATTGACACAGTCTTTTCGACAAGAAAAAGAGGTTCGGGGGAGCCTGGCTGCCCTGATGGAACCATCGCTGCGGGTTACGTGCGGGACTCCTGGAACTCATGGAGGATCATGTGCCTCTCAGCTCTTTCCATCGAGGACGTCGAAGACATCTACCTATTTGGAGCTGTGATCACGGGGCACTTGCTGATTGGGCTGGGCATTACTCTGGTGTATCGACAAATTCGGAAGACGATGGCAGCCACTCAAGAAACCCAACGGCTGTTCAACGCAATGGAAGAATTGGGTCGGGCTGTGGGAACACAGACTTGTGCGATTTCTGAGTTGAATTGCAAAATGGATCTCATCTTGGAAAAGTTTGCAGAGAAGGAGTAATAATTGGAACTGAAAGAGGTCCAGCATGGACAAGCAGAGAAGACGAGTCAATATTTTGTCTTCTTGAAGGAAAACAACTTTTTATCTGCGATTTGGACTCCCTGAATGGCCTTGGCATGGAACAGGCTGTTCTGAAGAAAATCTCCCGAAGACTCCTCAAAGATAGACGCTTTTGACCTTCCTTTTTGTCAACAACATCTGTAGCTGAACTTTATCGGCCTCAGCCATACAAAAACACTTCACCTCTCTCACACATGACCCCGACCCTTAAATCAACACCCTCACCAACGCTTATCTCCGTGGGGTTGTGATATGGCTGAGCGGCGCTACAGAGCGAACAGCGGGCCTGCGCAAACCCACCCCTCCCTCTGTTGCAAGTTGGTGTGATGTATGTATGTTTAATGTGTGCCATGCTATGTGAGGTTTTTTCCTTGGACTCAGACTAGACCTCTGCTGAGGGTCTAGCCTTGGACTGATATTTTTTTTACCCCCCCCCCCTTTTCCTAATGTCACCCTTTTCTTATCTTTTTAAGGAGCGCTGTAACCGGCTGATCCCCCCCCCCCCCGTAACTGTGCCGAAAATGTAATTTCAGTTCTGATGTGTCGTGTACATGTTGGAACGGACAAATAAAAATGATTCTGATTCTGATTCTGATTAGTGCCCTGGTGACAATTCAAGGAAATACGGTATTTTAACAAAAAAATATATATACGTGGATAATATTTGAACCTTGAACACAAATCTTTACAATCATTGTGATGGCAGAGTGGCTTTAACTGTGAATAACATCTGAGTTGTTGCCGGTGTGACCTCCAATAACTTACACCTGAATGCTTCTTAAGTTTTATTGAAATTAACAAAAACACATGTCAATGATCTCTGAAGTACTTACTGTATGTCAAGTGAGGACTCAAAAATCAATTAATTAATTTGTTTCTTTAGTTTTGCCTTTAACTTCCCGTAGCTTATTTTTCCAAGGTTAATTCTAACAAATAAAAAATGGTCTGCTGTCATGTTATTGCACAAGAACTTGGAATAGACATCTTAGATCTCAATGGGATTTTACCTGGTTAAATAAAGGCTGAATAAATAAAAACTTATTGTAGTTCAGCAACCTTCAAATCAGGCCCTATTTTTTTGTTTTAAAGTCGAAACCGAGACATTGATACAACGTGGATAATTTTTTGAATAATCCATCCATTTTCAACCGCTTATTCCCTTTCGGGGTCGCGGGGGGCGCTGGCGCCTATCTCAGCTACAATCGGGCGGAAGGCGGGGTACACCCTGGACAAGTCGCCACCTCATCGCAGGGCCAACACAGATAGACAGACAACATTCACACACTAGGGCCAATTTAGTGTTGCCAATCAACCTATCCCCAGGTTGAATAATTAATTTTTAAATAATTAAAAATATTTTTTGAATAATTATGTATATATTACCATCATAACTTTATGCTTAAGGGCCATTGCTATAAATTATTGACAATTGTGCTAAATTTTTTAAATAATAATAATAATAATATTTTTTTTTAAATAATAATAATAATAATAATTTTTAAATAATAAAAAATAATTTTTGGATAATTATGTATATATTATCATCATAACTTTATGCTTAAGGGCCATTGCTATAAATTATTGACAATTGTACTTAAGTGGTATTTTTGTATCCGTGCAAGCTGGCAATCCAAAAGATTGCCAGTTGTGTTTATCAGTGTTGTGTCCGGACTCGGCCTGCTGATGGCCAGACAGAGCAGAGACAAGGCGATATGACCCGTGTCAACTACTTTTCATTTATTCTATAATCATATATTCTGTCTAACTGGAGTCGTCGAAATTACCCCCTTCTCTCAGCGACAGCTGATGAAATAGGGCTCTTCCAAATAAATACAGGAGGCGGGCGGGCTTGAATTTTAGAACCTAGTTTGGATCTCTAACTAGAAGACAGCTTAAAACATGTTTCTCCTCGAGCTAAATTGAACTCTGTCTCTGCATGATTCCTTGCTTCTTGTCTAGTTTAATACATGTCATCAGTGTTTGAACCTGACAATAATGCACACATGTCCTTTAAAACGGACTTCCAAACGGCGTTGCAAAAATAGTTGTATTTATAAATTGAAGTGAATTATACATAATTATATATATTTATTTATAGATATATATAATTTAAATATATAAAATTAATAGGGTGTACCCCGCCTTCCGCCCGATTGTAGCTGAGATAGGCGCCAGCGCCCCCCGCGAACCCAGAGGGGAATAAGCGGTAGAAAATGGATGGATGGATAATAGATATACATATATATTTAATTATATATATTTATTTATAGATTGAGACAACAATGATGTCCAACGTTAGATCCACGTCGTTGATTGGGAAATTACTGAATTGCAATGGTCAAATCAACGTCAAAACCAGACATGGACTAAAGGTCGTTAAAAAGCTTGTTGTTCCAATGTTAAGTTTGAGTTGCTCAACGCCAGGACTTAATTCAACAAGTTCTCAACGCTGTTTCAGTGTCGTGTGTCTGCTGGGAAAATAATGTTCATATTGAATGGAGAGGAGTCAAACACTGGGACAAAGCAGAAAAACGACTTCTCAGGGCTAAAACTCATTTATTGGTTTTCTGGCTCTGCCGTATCATTTGGTTGACAGCATGCAGTCAGATTTGCAAACATGTGTATGCAGGTGGAGAGTTCGACTCCAAACAAACAAAATTAAATTAAAAAACATCTAAACATGAGCATTATGTGGTCATTGTGACAGTCTCTCGCTGTCGTGCGGGTTCCATGGACCACCAAGGAAGGACATGATTGATCAGGTTTGACTTTTTTTTATTTTTTAAAATAAACCTCAGTCTCTCATCGGGTCGCTTCCCTGCTCCTCCTCCCCTGCTCGCTGTTCGGTCGCTTTCAGCCGCACCCGTCGTCGTCGTCTGCGTCTTGCTCTCTGTCGCTTCCGCTCTTCATGCACTGCTGCAGGCTCTCCAACTCCGCCCCGTTCCCTCCTCCTTCTCCCCTTTTATACATTGAGAGGAGATACTGTATGTCAATTGTGTCCAGGTGCGCGATCCACGCACCTGATCTCGCTTGTGGCGTCGCTCCCGGCACGCCCCGCCTCGCCGCTCGCTCGAATTCTCCGCCTCCTCGTCGCCATCTTGGCCCTGCCGCTCTGTCGCCACAGTCATGTTGTCAAAAGCCTGCTCAGTGACCTTGTGGTTAGAGTGTCCGACCCGAGATCGGTAGGTTGTGAGTTCAAACCCCAGCCGAGTCATACCAAAGATTATGCAAATGGGACCCATTACCTCCTTGCTTGGTACTCAGCATCAAGGATTGAAATTGGGGGTGAATAAAATCATCAAAAATCACCTTCTAAGGGGTGGAAGAAGGGGATGGGTGAAATGCAGAGGGTAATTTCACCACACCTAGTGTGTGTGCGACTATCAGTGGTACTTTAACTTTTAAAATAAAACTTTGTGGAACAAACATCCCGAAAAGATAACCTGAAAAGACATGACAAAAGCCAAAAGCGAGGAAACAGCCGCCGCACAGAACGGAAATCCACAACCACCAACATGCCCTGTAAGGTTGGACCACCAGAGACCGAAGAAGACTCTGGTAAGCTACTGTATTTTTCAATGAACACAAAGACCTGTATAAATATTGTATGTTTTAATGTGTACTCATGCTGTTCTTAGACTTGTGCAGCCAATATATGTACAAAATAAAATTGTGAAAAATCACATCTTATTATTATGTTTATATTGTATTTATATTATTATATTATGGAGGTGCGCTCTACGGCCCGAAAATGACGGGACTGTAAATTGGCTTCAATGTTCATTTATATAGCCCAAAATTACAAGTGTCTCAAAGGGCTGCACAAGCCACAACGACATCCGCCGTACAGAGCCCACATAAGGGCAAGGAAAAACTCCCCCCAGTGGGACATCGATGTGAATGACTATGAGAAACCTTGGAGAAGACCGCATATGTGGGCAACCCCCCTCTCGCCCCCCTCTAGGGGGGGACCAAAAATAATGGGAGTGGATCTAACAGAATATTGTGAAAGTCCAGTCCATAGTGGATCTAACATAATAGTGAGAGTCCAGTCCATAGTGGATCTAACATAATAGTGAGAGTCCAGTCCATAGTGGATCCAACATAATAGTGAGAGTCCAGTCCATAGTGGATCCAACATAATAGTGAGAGTCCAGTCCATTGTGGATCTAACATAATAGTGAGAGTCCAGTCCATAGTGGATCCAACATAATAGTGAGAGTCCAGTCCATAGTGGATCCAACATAATAGTGAGAGTCCAGTCCATAGTGGATCCAACATAATAGTGAGAGTCCAGTCCATTGTGGATCTAACATAATAGTGAGAGTCCAGTCCATAGTGGATCCAACATAATAGTGAGAATCCAGTCCATAGTGGATTTCACATAATAGTGAGAGTCCAGTCCATAGTGGATCTAACATAATAGTGAGAGAGTTCAGTCCATAGTGGATTTAACATAATAGTGAGAGTCCAGTCCATATTGGATTTAACATAATAGTGGGAGTCCAGTCCATAGTGGATCCAACTTAATAGTGAGAGTCCAGTCCATAGTGGATCTAACATAATAGTGTGAGAGTTCGGTCCATAGTGGATCTAAAATAATAGTGAGAGTCCAGTCCATAGTGGATTTAACATAATAGTGGGAGTCCGGTCCATAGTGGATCCAACATGATAGTGGGAGAGTACAGTCCATAGTGGATCTAACATGATAGTGGGAGTCCAGTCCATTGTGGATTCAACATAATAGTGGGAGTCCAGTCCATAGTGGATCTAACATAATAGTGTGAGCGTACAGTCCATAGTGGATCTAACTTAATAGTGAGAGTCCAGTCCATAGTGGATCTAACATAATAGTGTGAGCGTACAGTCCATAGTGGATCTAACTTAATAGTGAGAGTCCAGTCCATAGTGGATCTAACATGATAGTGGGAGTCCAGTCCATTGTGGATTTAACATAATAGTGGGAGTCCAGTCCATAGTGGATCTAACATAATAGTGTGAGCGTACAGTCCATAGTGGATCTAACTTAATAGTGAGAGTCCAGTCCATAGTGGATCTAACATAATAGTGTGAGAGTTTGGTCCATAGTGGATCTAAAATAATAGTGAGAGTCCAGTCCATAGTGGATTTAACATAATAGTGGGAGTCCGGTCCATAGTGGATCTAACATAATAGTGTGAGAGTACAGTCCATAGTGGATCTAACATGATAGTGGGAGTCCAGTCCATAGTGGATTTAACATAATAGTGGGAGTCCAGTCCATAGTGGATCTAACATAATAGTGTGAGCGTACAGTCCATAGTGGATCCAACATAATAGTAGGAGTCCAGTCCTTAGTGGATCAAACATAATAGTGAGAGTCCAGTCCATAGTGGATCCAACATAATAGTGAGAGTCCAGTCCATAGTGGATCTAACATTATAGTGAGAGGCCTGTCCATAGTGGATCTAACATAACAATGAGAGTTCAGTCCAATCCACAGTGGATCTAACATAATATTGAGAGTCCAGTCCATAGTGGATCCAACATAATAGTGAGAGTCCAGTTCATAGTGGATCTAACATTATAGTTAAAGTCCAGTCCATAGTGGATCCAACATAATAGTGAGAGTTCAGTCCATAGTGGATCCAACATAATAGTGAGAGTCCAGTCCATAGTGGATCAAACATAATAGTGAGAGTCCAGTCCATAGTGGATCAAACATAATAGTGAGAGTCCAGTCCATAGTGGATCTAACATAATAGTGAGAGTCCAGTCCATAGTGGATCAAACATAATAGTGAGAGTCCAGTCCATAGTGGATCTAACATAATAGTGTGAGTCCAGTCCATAGTGGATCTAACATAATAGTGAGAGTCCAGTCCATAGTGGATTTAACATACTAGTGAGAGTCCAGTCCATAGTGGATTTAACATAATAGTGAGAGTCCAGTACATAGTGGATCTAAGATAAAAAGCTTAAATAGAAAGCAACTGTCATCAACACTGATGTTGTTACTTCCTTCAAAAACTGCGTATCTGTCGTTGTCCTGGTAGCCCCAGCCTCCTCGCCGCCATCTTGGGCCAGGCTCTGGCGTGCCCTGCCTTGCTGTCGGACTGCCGGCACCGCCTCTCCAGAAAGGCTTTTTTTTTTTTTTTTGCAGCTCCAGACAGATTTCTTATTTAAAATTTTGGGTCCGATATGGCTATTTCAACATTGTGGGTTGCTGACCCCTGATTTAGATGGACTTTCAATTGCAAAAAAAATAACTCACTCACTTGTGATAAAAGTTAAGATACAAACCCCGTTTCCATATGAGTTGGGAAATTGTGTTAGATGTAAATATAAACAGAATACAATGATTTGCAAATCCTTTTCCACCCATATTCAGTTGAATGCACTACAAAGAAAAGATATTTGATGTTCAAACTCGACCAACTGTAGTTACTGACAGTGGTTTTCTGAAGTGTTCCTGAGCCCATGTGGTGATATCCTTTACACACTGATGTCGGTTTTTGATGCAGTACCGCCTGAGGGGTCAAAGGTCCGTAATATCATCCCTTACGTGCAGTGATTTCTCCAGATTCTCTGAACCTTTTGATGATTTTACGGACCCTAGATAGTAAAATCCCTAAATTCCTTGCAATAGCTCGTTGAGAAATGTTGTTCTAAAACTGTTTGACTATTTGCTCACAAATTGGTGACCCTCGGCCCATCCTTGTTTGTGAAAGTCTGAGCATACTTTGGGAAGCTGTTTTTATACCCAATCATGGCACCCACCTGTTCTCAATTAGCCTGCACACCTGTGGGATGTTCCAAATAAGTGTTTGATGAGCGTTCCTCAACTCTATCAGTATTTATCGCCACCTTTCCCAACTTCTTCGTGGCGTGTTGCTGGCATCAAATTCTAAAGTTAATGATTATTTGCAAAAACACAAATGTTTATCAGTTTTAACATCAAATATGTTGTCTTTGTAGCATATTCAAATAAACAAATAAATGATAAATGGGTTGTAGTTGTATAGCGCTTTTCTATTTTCATGGTACTCAAAGCACTTTGACACTATTTCAACATTCACACACTGATGGAGGGAGCTGCCATGCAAGGCGCTAACCAGCACCCATCAGGAGCAAGGGTGAAGTGTCTTGCTCAAGGACACAACGGACGTGACGAGGTTGGTACTAGGTGGGGATTGAACCAGGGACGCTCGGGTTGCACACGGCCACTCTTCCACTGTGCTATGCTGAATATGGGTTGAAAATGATTAGCATATTGTGAAGTGAATTATCTTTATATAGCGCTTTTTCTCTAGTGACTCAAAGCGCTTTACATAGTGAAACCCAATATCTAAGTTACATTTAAACCAGTGTGGGTGGCATTGGGAGCAGGTGGGTAAAGTGTCTTGCCCAAGGACACAACGGCAGTGACTAGGATGGCGGAAGCAGGTATCGAACCTGCAACCCTCAAGTTGCTGGCACGGCAACCGAGCTATACCGCCCATCCAAATCATTGTATTCCGTTTATATTTACATCTAACTCATATGGAAACGGGGTTTGTACATTTTCCGACCAAGCCATGTTTGATTTTGACGATTTTCTGTTTTGACACCGCCGTAAATGATGTAACCAACCTCATGCGCTTATCTTCAATCGCCGCCAATGATCTTCAGCGGGCGACACAATGACGGCGCCCGACAGATGACATGTGCGAAAATAGCGCATGAATGGCGGAATTGTGACTCAGGCCTTGACGGGCTCGTCTCATGTGTCACCTTGACGTGTGAACTGGCTAAGAGGGACACGAATAAATAATAAAATAAAGAGTGGCATTTGACATGTTTCAACGTGGCTACGAGATGGAATGTTTGGGATTGCTGACAAACACGAGACCTTTCATGCAATCAAATCTATTCTGGTTGTCCCCTTCTTTGAAGGGATCAGCGACGGACAGTTGAGGCTGTCAACCCTGGGAGAAGAGCACGGAATAATCTCTGGTGCCCAGGCAACAATGTGTCAAGGTGTGTCCATTGAGGTTTTATTGCAGCCTTGACTGACACGGCGAGGATGCTCGGCCAAACAAGTGATGTCACAGGCCTCGGGCGTCCTTCCTGACCTCTTTGTTTGCTCTTCGGCGAAGGGCTAGCTATTTATCTGGCTGCTTTTGTTCCACCTCATGGATGGGTCTGTACGGCAAATAAACCTGGGTATGTACAAACCCCGTTTCCATATGAGTTGGGAAATTGTGTTAGACGTAAATATAAACGGAATACAATGATCTGCAAATCATTTTCAACCCATATTCAGTTGAATATGCTACAAAGACAACATATTTGATGTTCAAACTGATAAACATTTTTGTTGTTGCAAATAATCATTAACTTTAGAATTTGATGCCAGCAATATGTGACAAAGAAGCTGGAAAAGGTGGCAATAAATACTGAAAAAGTTGAGGAATGCTCATCAAACAATTATATGGACCATCCCACAGGTGTGCAGGCTAATTGGGAACAGGTGGGTGCCATGATTGGGTATAAAAACAGCTTACCAAAAAAATGCTCAGTCTTTCACAAGAAAGGATGGGGCGAGGTACACCCCTTTGTCCACAACTGCGTGAGCAAATAGTCAAACAGTTTAAGAACAACGTTTCCCAAAGTGCAATTGCAAGAAATGTAGGGATTTCAACATCTACGCTCCATAATATCATCAAAAGGTTCAGAGAATCTGGAATAAACCACTCCACGTGGCCGGAAACCAACATTGAATGACCGTGACCTTCGATCCCTCAGACGGCACTGTATCAAAAAACAACATCAATCTGTTAAGGATATCACCACATGGGCTCAGGAACACTTCACAAAACCACTGTCACTAAATACAGTTTATCGCTACATCTGTAAGTGCAAGTTAAAGGGGAACATTATTGCAATTTCAAAAGGGTTAAAAACAATAAAAATCAGTTCCCCGTGGCTTGTTTATATATTTTTGAAGTTTTTTCTAAATTTCACCGGTCTCGGAATATCTCTAAATAAAGCTTTAAAGTGCCTTATTTTCGCTATCTTCGAAACCACTATACATTTCCCTGTGACGTCATACAGTGCTGCCAATGTAAACAAACAATGGGAATACCACAGCAAGATATAGCGACATTAACTCGGATTCAAACTCGGATTCAAGCGATTTAAGCGATTCAACAGATTACGCATGTATTGAAACAGATGGTTGGAGTATGAAAGTATTGAAGAAGAAACTGAAACTATTGAGTGAATAGCTATTGACGCTATTCATAGCCATAGCATGGCCGAATAGCTGCGTTAGCATCGCCGGTAAAATGTGCGGACCAAACGATCAGGACTTTCGCATCTTTTGACACTGGAGCAACTTAAATCCGTCGATTGGGAAGTGTTTTTTTCGCATTAAATGTGGGTGGAAGGAAACGTAATATAGTTGCAAATGCATCTACAGGTTATCCATACATCTCTGTGCCATGTCTGCTTTAGCACCGCCGGTAAATAGCATGTTAGCGTTGATTAGCGTAGCATGTTAGCATCGATTAGCGTAGCATGTTAGCATCGATTAGCGTAGCATGTTAGCATTGATTAGCTGGCAGTCAACATCAACAAAACTCACCTTTGTGATTTCGTTGACTATCGTTGCAAATGCATCTGCAGGTTATCCATACATCTCTGTGCCATGTCTGCTTTAGCACCGCCAGTAAATAGCATGTTAGCGTCGATTAGCATAGCATATTAGCATCGATTAGCTGGCAGTCACGCCGCGACCAAATATGTTTGATTAGCACATAAGTCAACAACATCAACAAAACTCACCTTTGTGATTTCGTTGACTTTATCGTTGCAAATGCATCTGCAGGTTATCCATACATCTCTGTGCCATGTCTGCCTTAGCATCGCCGGTAAAATGTGAGGACACTCTGGCACATTCAATGGGGGTCTGGCGCCAGACACTTTGGCATCTTGGGGCCAGTGGTGCAACTTGAATCCCTCCCTGTTAGTGTTGTTACACCCTCCGACAACACACAGACGAGGCATGATGTCTCCAAGGTTCCAAAAATAGTCGAAAAAACGGAAAATAACAGAGCTGAGACCCAATGTTTACAATGTGTTGAAAATGAAAACGGCGGCTGTATTACCTCGGCGACGTCACATTCTGACGTCATCGCCTCCAGCGTGATAAAGAGAAAGGCGTTTAATTCGCCAAAATTCACCCATTTAGAGTTCGGAAATCGGTTGAAAAAATACATGGTCTTTTTTCTGCACCATCAAGGTATATATACACGCTTACATAGGTCTGGTGATAATTTTACCCTTTAAAGCTCTACTACGCAAAGCGAAAGCCATTTATCAACAACATCCAGAAACGCCGCCGGCTTCTCTGGGCCCGAGATCATCTAAGATGGACTGATGCAAAGTGGAAAAGTGTTCTGTGGTCTGACGACTGCATATTTCAAATCATTTTTGGAAATATTCGACATCCTGTCATTAGGACCACACCTCCCAGACTGTTATCGACGCAAAGTTCAAGAGCCAGCATCTGTGATGGTATGGGGGTGCATTAGTGCCCAAGGCATGGGTAACTTACACATCTGTGAAGGCACCATTAATGCTGAAAGGTACATACAGGTTTTGGAACAACATATGCTGCCATCTAAGCGCCGTCTTTTTCATGGACGCCCCTGCTTATTTCAGCAAGACATCTGCGGTCATCTCCGAGTTTTTTCTTGCCCTGTTGTGGGATCTGAGCAGAGGATGTTGTTGTGGCTTGTGCAGCCCTTTGAGACACTTGTGGTTAAGGGCTTTATATATAAACTTTGCTTGATTGATTGATTGAATCACAAAAACAATCCGCAGAATCCTGGAGGGACTTTGAGTGTGTTGTCTTGCTATTCAATTAGCGTAGATATTTGTTATAGAGCCATGACAACAATTACTACCCAATCCATTAACCTTTTTTTTTTATTTTTTAATGACTCTAAGGCTTGGTGGAAGACATGTCTGGGTGTCTCATCATGCCTTTGCCGTGACTCTCTCCTCGCATCAGACAAGCCAGTGATGGATGGCTTAATTAGGATGAAAGACAATGAGCGAGTGCTTTTCATTGTGTTTGGTCTCGGTGGTTTGTGACAAAAAAAAAAAAAAAAATGGATTACTCTTCTAAAAGTGGTCTCCTTGGGGAAATGTCACATTTAGCCTTGAAACACATCTGTCTGGATTGGCTGGAAATAAGAAGTAAAGAAAACTAAAAAAAAGTCACTGATATTTCAATATGTCTGTTGGGGTTTAAAAATAGACTTTTCTTGTCCATTTACTCTACATCAGGGGTGTCCAAACTTTTTCCACTGAAAAATCAACGCAAGCATGGGCCGTTTTGATGGGGGGTTTTTTTATGTAAAAAGCAATACAATATTTGTGTAAAAATATACATTTATGCCTCCACTCAGGCTTGAGCCCAGGGACCCCACAAGATTTTGGTCCAAAAAATATTTAAAATGTGTCATTATTTTGTATTATTGTTATTCAAGGTTTAAATTGGTGGATCAATATTAGGCCTATCTGCCAATACAACGTTTTTAAAGAATTAAGTTGTATGCTCTTTTTGTCCAAAAAAACCAACCTGTTTTGTTATGGAAAAAAACACAAGAAATGCAATAGCTTCCCCCAATAAAATTTTAAAGTGGAATATTTGAGATCATGGAATAATTGGAGCTGTCATGCCAAATTTCTTCCCCCCTACAAAAACTTTCCCCCCCGGAAGAAGCTACTTGAAGGACCCCAATGAGGACCTTAAAGCAGCCCACACAGCTGCCTGTTTTAAAAGTATTATAAATAGCTGATTGTAATAGGTGAAAAATAACGGTGAGGAAAAAATATTAGCATTTCTGCATGCTAACCTTTCAAGTTATTTTTGTTTCGCTAATTTCACAGCTTTAACCCTTAACGGTGAGGAAAAAATATTAGCATTCCAGCACGCTAACCTTTCAAGCGATTTTTGTTTTGCTAATTTTGCAGCTGTTAAACTTAACGGGGAGGAAAAAATATTAGCATTCCAGCATGGTAACCTTTAAAGATATTTTGTTTCGCACATTTTGCAGCTGTAACCCTTAACGGTAAGGAAACAATATTAGCATTCCAGCATGCTAACCCTCCAAACTGTTTTTGTTTCGCTAATTTTGCAGCTGTAACCCTTAACGGTGAGGAAAAAAATATTAGTATTCCAGCATGCTAACCTTTCAAGCTAGTTTTGTTTCGCTAATTTTGCAGCTGTAACCCTTAACGGTAAGGAAACAATATTAGCATTCCAGCATGCTAACCTTTCAAACTGTTTTTGTTTCGCTAATTTTGCAGCTGTAACCCTTAACGGTGAGGAAAACATATTAGCATTCCAGCACGCTAACCTTTCAAGCTATTTTTGTTTCGCTAATTTTGCAGCTGTAACCCTTAACGGTGAGGAAAAAATATTAGCATTCCAGCATGCTAACCTTTCAAGCTATTTTTGTTTTGCTAATTTTGCAGCTGTAACCCTTAACGGTGAGGAAAAAATATTAGCATTCCAGCACGCTAACCTTTCAAGCTATTTTTTTTCGCTAATTTTGCAGCTGTAACCCTTAACGGTGAGGAAACAATATTAGCATTCCAGCATGCTAACCTTTCAAGCTATTTTCATTTCGCTAATTTTGCAGCTGTAACCCTTAACGGGGAGGAAAACATATTAGCATTCCAGCATGGTAACCTTTAAAGATATTTTTGTTTCGCTAATTTTGCAGCTGTAACCCTTAACGGTAAGGAAACAATATTAGCATTCCAGCATGCTAACCTTTCAAACTGTTTTTGTTTCGCTAATTTTGCAGCTGTAACCCTTAACGGTGAGGAAAAAATATTAGCATTCTAGCATGCTAACCTTTCAAGCTATTTTTGTTACGCTAATTTTGCAGCTGTAACCCTTAACGGTGAGGAAAAATATTAGCATTCCAGCATGCTAACTTTTCAAGCTATTTTTGTTTTGCTAATTTTGCAGCTGTAACCCTTAACGGTGAGGAAAAAATATTAGCATTCCAGCATGCTAACTGTTCAAGCTATTTTTGTTTCGCTAATTTTGCAGCTGTAACCCTTAACGGTCAGGAAAAAATATTAGCATTCCAGCATGCTAACCTTTCAAGCTATTTTTGTTTCGCTAATTTTGCAGCTGTAACCCTTAACGGTGAGGAAAAAATATTAGCATTCCAGCATGCTAACCTTTCAAGCTATTTTTGTTTCGCTAATTTTGCAGCTGTAACCCTTAACGGTGAGGAAAAAATATTAGCATTTCAGTATGCTAAACTGTCAAGCTATTTTTGCTTTGCTAATTTTGCAGCTCTAACCCTTAAGAGTCATATAACTTGGTATTGTCACGCCCTCTTTGGGGTCCTTCAGGCATTGGAGGGGCTGTCACGCCAAATTTCTTTTTGACAGAGCCTTAAAAATGTCAACACATAACACCATTGATTTAAATGTATTATTATATTTTTTTAGCAATGACACACACAAAAAAAATCGCACTATAATTATTAAAAAACAATTTTTTTCACTGTTTATTTTAAACACAATCGTCTGGAGATTATCCGTCAATTATAACTTTTATTGTCGTTTATGTTTTTTGTTTGTTCTTATTAGGCCCTTCTTTGTTTTTTTATATGGAAAACACAAAATATGCAACATTTTCCCCCCCAAAAATATCTCAAAGTGGAATATTTAATGTGACATTGATTTTGATTCATTATTATTTTTTTAAAGAATATTACAGCCTGCATGGCAGCTTTGTGTTAATATAGTAAACATTGGACAATTTCCTTGTCACATTTTTTAATCGTATTTTTAGAATGTGCTCAGGGCCGTTAAAAAATTACCCGCGGGCCACGCTTTGGACACCCCTGCTCTACATGAACTCAAACAAAAACAATAGTTTCCTAATAAAAGGAGATATATGATGAAACATCCACACCTTGTACATACCACAACCCTTTCGCATGCACACACAACTCAGCGTGATATAATCACACACAATTATTGCCTGCCTTGATTTACCCCCCCCCCCCCCCCCCCCCCCCGCCCCAACTTGCTGAAAAGTCAAGCTGTTCACATGGAAACTGTGCAGCATTACCACAGCCTTGAAAAGCTGAACTAAGTGTTCAGAAAAAGCATGTCCTTGGTTTAGGAACTCATCGGTTGTTACGTCCCTTGCAGGTTATGATTGTCATGACTTAAAAAGGTCTGAATTTGAGGCGGCTTTTTTAGAAAGATGCAGTAAAAGTTTCAATGTTTCAAGGCTTTTTTTTTGTTTGTTATATAGAAATCTGTCATGTCTTGTTTGGCTATGTTAAGTTTTTGTTTTTTCACTCCCTGTTTTGTCACCGTAACGACCGATCGGTTCAGCTGTCCTCACGACTCACGCACCTGTTTTCAATCACCACATCACTATTTAAGCCTGTCATTTTCTGTTGGTCGTGCTGGCGTCTTTGTGTTCGTTCCATGCTCTGTTCTTGTTTCATGCCAAAAGTCCATGCTGCTAATGTCAAGCCACAGTGTTTTTTATTTGGTTCATGTCCAAAGTTTAGTCTTAGTGTAAGTTTTGTTTCCTTCGTCAAGTTGTGCTTCTAAAATCGATGCACTTCGAAATGTTCCGGTCTTTTAATTTGTGACGCAAATGTACAAGTTGTTGCCTGTTTTGATCAAATAGAATGTTCTTCCGGTTTACAGCCCGCGTGTTGAGACTGGCGCATGAAAAAAAATCCACTCACACCCACTCGAGAGATCTAGTTTCCATTGGCATGCTCGAGGTGTGTTAGTCCGACTTATCAAAAGCCTAACATGATCAGTTTAGGGTGAGTCCATGGGTTGTAGGGTGCTTATTTTGAACAGAATCTTCTGAGAAATCTGACTAATTTAGTGCATGGAAACTTATTTGGTATGAACTCTTAGAGTAAGGTTGGCAACTCGCAGCTGTAAAGCTGCAGCTTTAGCGTCACCCTAGAGCTTTTTCAGGTCTTCAGCTTTTACAAAAATGTGTGAAAATAGCAAAAGATAAGCGAAAAAATATATTTTTGGTTTTAATACGGTTTCTGTAGGAGGACAAACCTTCCTAATTGGTATACATACCACTGTTTATATTATACATGCTTCGCTGATTTGTAACACTAAATTCTGAGGTCCTTGAACTCACCATACTTTGTACAACTTTTATATTATACATGCTTCACTGATTTGGCGAGGGCCGTTTTGTCACACTATATACTGAGGTCCTTGAACTCACCATAGTTTGTACAACTTTCTCGGACGCTGCCACAGAAAGACGTGTTTTTGTACAACTTTGTCTCATTTTGTCCACCAAACTTTTTATTCTGTGCACGAATGCACAAAGGTGAACTTTGTTGATGTTATTGACTTGATGGAGTCAATAACATCACTGCATGACTGGAAACTAATCAATGCTAACATGCTATTAAGACTATGCATCCATCCATTTTTTACCGCTGATCCCGGGAGCCTATCTCAGCTACAATCGGGCGGAAGGCGGCGTACACCCTGGACAAGTCGCCACTGGGCCAACACAGATAGACAGACAACATTCACACTCACATTCCGACGCACTAACCCCTACACCACCGTGCTGCTTTTAAATATGGCATCATTATGCCTCGTTTGTAGGTATAGTAGAGCTAATTAAATTTCCTTTACTCATGTCCTCTGTGTATTTAATTTATATTTGCATGTCTCATGACATTTCAGATTGTTGTTTGTGTGCCATGTTGTTCTCGTCCACAGCAAACATTACCAAGCTTGCAAAGATTGTAATGAATCCATTAGAAGAACTCGGACACACACATCCGCACCTTTGGCCATTCTAAGGCAGTCATTTCCAGGAGTTATCTCACCCTCTGAGAAACCTCTGTTTTACTAATGTTTTCCAATGTTTAACAAAAAAGAATGTGCAGACTAAATATTACATTAAAACTCTGTCAACGAAGATTTGTGGCAGCCTGCGACACATAGTCATTTTGATAGTAGGCGCGTAATACTGCTGTAACGTATTATTTTCGGGTCTCCCCATGTCTAGCATTAAAAGATTACAGTTGGTACAAAATGCGGCTGCTAGACTTTTGACAAGAACAAGAAAGTTTGATCACATTACGCCTGTACTGGCTCACCAGCACTGGCTTCCTGTGCACTTAAGATGTGACTTTAAGGTTTTACTACTTACGTATAAAATACTACACGGTCTAGCTCCATCCTATCTTGCCGATTGTATTGTACCATATGTCCCGGCAAGAAATCTGCGTTCAAAAGACTCCGGCTTATTAGTGATTCCTAGAGCCCCAAAAACGTCTGCGGGCTATAGAGCGTTTTCCGTTCAGGCTCCAGTACTCTGGAATGCCCTCCCGGTAACAGTTCGAGATGCTACCTCAGTAGAAGCATTTAAGTCTCACCTTAAAACTCATTTGTATAGTCAGCATTGTCACTGGCGTCCCACTGGATGTGAATTCTCCCTGCCCACTGGGTGTGAGTTTTCCTTGCCCTTTTGTGGGTTCTTCCGAGGATGTCGTAGTCGTAATGATTTGTGCAGTCCTTTGAGACATTTGTGATTTAGGGCTATATAAATAAACATTGATTAAATGATTGATATCAAATCGTTTTTGGACCCGTCTCGATTACTGTAACATATTATTTTCGGGTCTCCCCATGTCTAGCATTAAAAGATTACAGTTGGTACAAAATGCGGCTGCTAGACTTTTTACAAGAACAAGAAAGTTTGATCACATTACGCCTGCACTGGCTTCCTGTGCACTTAAGATGTGACTTTATCTTGCCGATTGTATTGTACCATATGTCCCGGCAAGAAATCTGCGTTCAAAGGATTCCGGCTAATTAGTCATTCCTAAAGCCCAAAAAAAGTCTGCGGGCTATAGAGCGTTTTCCTTTCAGGCTCCAGTACTCTGGAATGCCCTCCCGGTAACAGTTCGAGATGCTACCTCAGTAGAAGCATTTAAGTCTCACCTTAAAATGCATTTGTATACTCTAGCCTTTAAATAGACCTCCTTTTAAGACCAGTTGATCTGCCGCTTCTTTTCTTTTTCTCCTCTGTTCCTCCCTCCCTTGTTGAGGGGGTCCGGTCCGATGACCATGGATGAAGTACTGGCTGTCCAGAGTCAAGACCCAGGATGGACCGCTCGCCTGTGTATCGGTTGGGGACATCTCTACGATGCTGATCCGACTCCGCTTGGGATGGTTTCCTGTGGACGGGACTCTCGCTGCTGTCTTGGATCCGCTTTGAACTGAACTCTCGCGGCTGTGTTGGAGCCACTGTGGATTGAACTTTCACAGTATCATGTTAGACCCGCTCCACATCCATTGCTTTCGGTCCCCTAGAGGGGGGAGTTGCCCACATATGAGGTCCTCTCCAAGGTTCTCATTGTCATCATTGCCACTGGCATCCCACTAGGTGTGATTCTCCCTGCCCACTGGGTGTGAGTTCTCCTTGCCCTTTTGTGGGATCTTCCGAGGATGTCGTAGTCGTAATGATTTGTGCAGTCCTTTGAGACATTTGTGATTTAGGGCTATATAAATAAACATTGATTGATTGATTGATATCAAATCGTTTTTGGACCCGTCTCGATTACTGTAACATATTATTTTTGGGTCTCCCCATGTCTAGCATTAAAAGATTACAGTTGGTACAAAATGCGGCTGCTAGACTTTTTACAAGAACAAGAAAGTTTGATCACATTACGCCTGTACTGGCTCACCAGCACTGGCTTCCTGTGCACTTAAGATGTGACTTTATCTTGCCGATTGTATTGTACCATATGTCCCGGCAAGAAATCTGCGTTCAAAAGATTCCGGCTAATTAGTCATTCCTAAAGCCCAAAAAAAGTTTGCGGACTATAGAGCGTTTTCCGTTCAGGCTCCAGTAATCTGGAATGCCCTCCCGGTAACAGTTTGAGATGCTACCTCAGTAGAAGCATTTAAGTCTCACCTTAAAACTCATTTGTATACTCTAGCCTTTAAATAGACCTCCTTTTTAGACCAGTTGATCTGCCGCTTCTTTTCTTTTTCTCCTCTGTTCCCCCCCTCCCTTGTGGAGGGGGTCCGGTCCGATGACAATGGATGAAGTACTGGCTGTCCAGAGTCGGGCCCCAGGATGGATCGCTCGCCTGTGTATCGGTTGGGGACATCTCTACGATGCTGATCCGACTCCGCTTGGGATGGTTTCCTGTGGATGGGACTCTAGCTGCTGTCTTGGATCCGCTTGGAACTGAACTCTCGCGGCTGTGTTGGAGCCACTGTGGATTGAACTTTCACAGTATCATGTTAGACCCGCTCCACATCCATTGCTTTCGGTCCCCTAGAGGGGGGAGTTGCCCACATATGAGGTCCTCTCCAAGGTTCTCATTGTCATCATTGCCACTGGCATCCCACTGGGTGTGATTCCCCCTGCCCACTGGGTGTGAGTTCTCCTTGCCCTTTTGTGGGTTCTTCCGAGGATGTCGTAGTCGTAATGATTTGTGCAGTCCTTTGAGACATTTGTGATTTAGGGCTATATAAATAAACATTGATTGATTGATTGATATCAAATCGTTTTTGGACCCACTCCACATCCATTGCTTTCGGTCCCCTAGAGGGGGGAGTTGCCCACATATGAGGTCCTCTCCAAGGTTCTCATAGTCATCATTGTCACTGGCGTCCCACTGGGTGTGAGTTTTCCTTGCCCTTATGTGGGTTCTACCGAGGATGTCGTAGTCGTAATGATTTGTGCAGTCCTTTGAGACATTTGTGATTTAGGGCTATATAAATAAACATTGATTGATTGATTGATATCAAATCGTTTTTGGACCCACTCCACATCCATTGCTTTCGGTCCCCTAGAGGGGGGAGTTGCCCACATATGAGGTCCTCTCCAAGGTTCTCATAGTCATCATTGTCACTGGCGTCCCACTGGGTGTGAGTTTTCCTTGCCCTTATGTGGGTTCTACCGAGGATGTCGTAGTCGTAGTGGTTTGTACAGTCCTTTGAGACATTTGTGATTTAGGGCCATATAAATAAACATTGATTGATTGATTGATTGATTCGTCATATCATAATATCATTATTATGATATGATATACGTATGAATTTAAGTAAAAAAAATTAAAAAAAGAAGAATACAATGTATGTATGCCTCACCTGGTGTTTAGTTCACCGCACCTCACTGGGACGAGTGCTATAAAAAAATTAATGAATGATTGATGTGACGTTGATATCTGTGTTTTCCTCCATTGTAATCATTTATTTATATAACTTGGTGTATTGCAAATCACTTTTTGCTTACCTGAAATATCCCATTTCTAACGGGATCATACTGATTTTGACTTAATCCATAATACTCAAGCCCTCCTTCATCCGAGTATTATACTGTACTATACTGTACTGTACACACCTCGCTCCCTTTGCCAGTCACATCCTTTTATATACATCTCTTTGTAGTCAGATCTTGCATTATTTTCCCCCCAACTGAAGGCCTCCAAGAGCTTGTTCCTGGCAGAATTTGTTTTGCGCTAATGTTCCATTCCCGGCCTTTGTTTTTTTTTGACTGTGTTTCCTCTGTTGTCAAGGGATGCTAGCTGCCTTCTTCACTCTCAGTCTCCACGCGGGATTACAGTCCTCCTACGTCTGATCTTCTGCCAAGAGGGCGAGTGCCGCATTTGTGCCGTTTTTGGACGTGCGTACATGTGACCATTTGTAGCAGGCGCGTCGTCTCATGTTTTTTGTGGAGCTGCAATGTTTGCCTTTGGTGGAATGGATTGTTTTCCCTGCAGGGTATTCAATCATATCAGCTCCTTTTCAGAATTTGTGAGACCTGTACTTATATGCAGAAATATGCATGCCTCATATAATATACTCACATATTGACAATAAGTCATTACGTATAAGCCGTTGTGTACGAGGGGGAGTAGACGGCACAGACCACAAGGGGGCATAGTATTTAACTCTATTTAATTATTATATATATGCACTATACATATATAATAACAAACAATAATAATATAATCAACTAGAGAATGGAGTGTGACGGATCCAAAGCGTGTGTGTGTGCGTGTGTGTGTGTGTTTGTGTTTTAAGAACAGAGAAGCTTTGAATGGCAGGGTCCCTACTATCACATGTTGATAAAAAATAGAACATTTACATAATAAAAATCAACTACAGGCTTCCCAAATGCTGTGATGAATTTAGCATGATGAGTTGACTTGAAACTGTTTAAAAAGTTTTGTCATATTATTTAATCCGAGCAACAATTTGAGGCAGCTTAATGTTGATTAACGTGGGCAGAATTATTATAGTGTTCCCAAAGTTAAAAGGATAAAGCCATTGTTTACAAATGTGGTAAATAAATAACTAAAACATTTATATTTTGATGTTTTATTACTGTACCGAAAATGAACCGAACCGTGACCTCTAAACCGAGGTACGTACCCAACCGAAATGTTTGTGTGCCGTTACCTACTATATATATATATATATATATATATATATATATATATATATATATATATATATATATATATATATATATCAATAATTACTTATATAGCCCTAAATCACTAGTGTCTCAAAGGGCTGCACAAACCACCACGACATCCTCGGTAGGCCCAAATAAGGGCAAGGAAAACTCACACCCAGTTGGAAGTCGGGGGCAATGATGACTATGAGAACCTTGGAGAGGACAAAAGCAATGGATGTCGAGCGGGTCTAACATGATACTGTGAAAGTTCAATCCATAGTGGATCCAACAAAGGCGCGAGAGTCCAGTCCAAAGCGGATCCAACACAGCAGCTGGAGTCCCGTCCACAGCGGAGCCAGCAGGAAACCATCCCAAGCGGAAGCGGATCAGCAGCGAAGAGATGTCCCAAGCCGATACACAAGCAAGCGGTCCATCCTGGGTTCCGACTCTGGACGAGCGGTCCATCCTGGGTCCCGACTCTGGAAAGCCAGTACGTCATCCATGGCCATCGGACCAGACCCCCTCCACAAGGGAGGGGGGAACAGAGGAGAATAAGAAAAGAAACGGCAGATCAACTGGTCTAAAAAGGGAGTCTATTTAAAGGCTAGAGTATACAAATGAGTTTTAAGGTGAGACTTAAATGCTTCTACTACGGAGTTTGCCGCCAATGTATTTCTTGTAAAGTGTATAGAAACAAATATAAAAGCTGGACAAATGAGATGCCAAAAACCAACAACTTTTATGTGGTATTAGACAGAAAAGAGGAACTTTTTTTCTTCTCCATTTGAAAACGTGGACGTTATCAGCAATACTGTCTGATTCCAATCAATGCAAGTCATCACAATCAGGTAATACACCAACTTCTATTCTTGTCTTCATGAAAGATAGGAATCTATATGTTAAACATGCATGTATATTCATTAAAACACCTTTAACATGTCAACAAAAACGGCAAAATAAATAAATATAAATTATATATAAATGTATGTATGTATATATATATATAAATATATGATATCTGTGTGTATGTATATATGAGGTAGATCACCTCGACTTGGTCATTTATTAAGTAATTGATTTACGTTGAAAAACATATTGGGGTGTTACCATTTAGTGGTCAATTGTACGGAATATGTACTGTACTGTGCAATCTACTAATACAAGTTTCAATCAATCAATCAATCAATCAATCAATGCCTACTGAGCCTATGGTGCTGTTAAGTTATTGTGGCTCAATGTGCTTTAGTATTTTTTTATTTTAATAGACTATTATTTAATATATATTATTGTTTTAGTTGTTTAAAGGGGAACATTATCACCAGACCTTCATAGCGACGTCACTTTTTGATCCTTCGATGTCGGCTCTTCCTATCATTGTGAAGCAGAATTCACCAAGCGTTGGATTGTTCACCCACTAATAGGGAACGTGAGCTGGGATTAGACCGTCGTGAGACAGGTTAGTTTTACCTGATAAAAGATAAAAGACAGATAAAAGACAGATAAAAGACCATCTATTTTTTTAACCGATTTCCGAACTCTAAATGGGTGAATTTTGGCGAATTAAACGCCTTTCTGTTTATCGCGCTGGAGGCGATGACGTCAGAATGTGACGTCGCCGAGGTAGCACACCCGCCATTTTAATTTTCAACACATTACAAACACCGGGTCTCAGCTCTGTTATTTTCCGTTTTTTTGACTATTTTTTGGAACCTTGGAGACATCATGCCTCGTCGGTGTGTTGTCGGAGGGTGTAACAACACTAAGAGGGAGGGATTCAAGTTGCACCACTGGCCCGATGATGCGAAAGTGTCTGCCGCCAGACCCCCATTGAATGTGCCAGAGTGTCTCCACATTTTACCGGCGATGCTAAGACAGACATGGCACAGAGATGTATGGATAACCTGCAGATGCATTTGCAACGATAGTCAACGAAATCACAAAGGTGAGTTTTGTTGATGTTGACTGCCAGCTATTCGATGCTAACATGCTACGCTAATCGATGCTAACATGCTATTTACCGGCGGTGCTAAAGCAGACATGGCACAGAGATGTATGGATAACCTGTAGATGCATTTGCAACTATATTACGTTTCCTTCCACCCACATTTAATGCGAAAAGAACACTTAGATTTAAGTTGCTCCAGTGTCAAAAGATGCGAAAGTCCTGATCGTTTGGTCCGCACATTTTACCGGCGATGCTAACGCAGCTATTCGGCCATGCTATGGCTATGAATAGCGTCAATAGCTATTCGCTCAATAGCTTCAGTTTCTGCTTCAATACTTTCATACTCCAACCATCTGTTTCAATTCATGCGTAATCCATTGAGTCGCTTAAGCCACTGAAATCCGAGTTTGAATCCGAGCTATTATCGCTATATCTTGCTGTTCTATTCCCATTGTTTGTTTACATTGGCAGCACTGTGTGACGTCACAGGGAAATGGCCAGTGTCTTCGCAGAGAGCAACAATAAGGCACTTTAAAGCTTTATTTAGGGATATTCCGAGACCGGTGAAATTTTGAAAACAACTTCAAAAAATACAACAAGCCACTGGGAACTGATTTTTATTGTTTTTAACCCTTTTGAAATTGTGATAATGTTCCCATTTAAGAGATAATCCTGGCTCTGAATTTAATTTTTACGTTTTTGTGCATTATTTGTTGCCGTGATCATTAAACAAACAGGTTACTCATCAGTTACTCGAGTAGTTTTTTCACAACATGCTTTTTACTTTTACTCAAGTAAATATTTGGGTGACTACTCCTTACTTTTACCTGAGTTATACATCTCTAAAGGACCAGTACTCTTACTTGAGTACAATTTCTGGCTACTCCGCCCACCTCTGGTCAAAAGCGACAACAATTGCATGCATCCGACCAAAGCCGCACATGTCCTTGGTAGCAGTCACGGCACCTGTTTAGTTGCCCATACACGACTCGGGCAGTGAATATAGATCGTTTTCTCGCTGAAAGCCCAAACCTGTGACTGCACAGCCATCCATCTATTTCAGCTCTGAAATATACTGTGTGTAAAAAAAAAAAAAAAAAAATCTCAGTCCTCCTACATTGATACAATGATCAGGCGGAGGAAGCAGCCATCTGTGCCCCCCCCCACACACACACACATTCTTCACACTTCAATATGACACAATGTAGGTGATGGAGCTAAGCATACCCAAGAATGACATGAAGCAGCGCCCTTTTTAATGTATTATTTATGTCAGATTCGCAATGACGACGGACTTTATTTAGTGACTTTGTCTTCGTGCTCTCGTAAAGGAAAAAAAAAAAACCTCCACACACACAGACTTTGTTTCAGCCACAGGGAGCGGCGTTTCTCTGACGACTACCTCCGACGTGCTGCCGGTCACGCTGTCCTCGTCAGAACCCCCGACTGCATAACACGCCGTATAGCTCGGCGGCGGCATGGAAAGTGAACCACTCCGCGACTCGCCGGCTGTGACGCTCGGGCACACTTGATGTATTCCAGCTCGCCTCCCTGCACAGTCCTCAGCAGCCGGGTAGGGGTGTGATGCCACGCCTGGTTGGCATGGAGAAGCTAGAAATATCGGCGTTAACACAATATCAGCTTGTAAATTAACTATGTGTTAGGTTCAAACACTGATGACATTTATTAATCAGACAATAAGCAAGAAACCAAGCAGAGACAGAGTTCAATTTAGCTCATGAGGAGAATGCATGGAGCTGAACACTTAGTGACAGTCTCGCCCTGCGCTCTAAGGTTCAGCTCCCGCGTCCCTCTTTTTATTCAGAGTTCCACAATCAACATCACTGAGGCCGCCTCCAAAAGGAGTGGTCACATATTTTATGCAAAGCAGGTCCAGGACGCACAGTATCAGACAAGAAGCAAATAACCATGCAGAGACAGAGTTCAATTTAGCTCATGAGGAGAAAGCATGGTGCTGAACACTTAGTCACAGTCTCGCCCTATGCTTTAAGGTTCAGCTCCAGTGTCCGTCTTTTTATTCAAAGTTCCATAATCAACATCACTGAGGCCGCCTCCAAAAGGAGTGGTCACATATATTATGCAAAGCAGGTCCAGGACGCACAGTATCAGACAAGAAGCAAAGAACCATGCAGAGACAGAGTTCAATTTAGCTCATGAGGAGAAAGCATGGCGCTGAACACATAGTCACAGTCTCGCCCTATGCTTTAAGGTTCAGCTCCAGTGTCCGTCTTTTTATTCAAAGTTCCATAATCAACATCACTGAGGCCGCCTCCAAAAGGAGTGGTCACATATATTATGCAAAGCAGGTCCAGGACGCACAGTATCAGACAAGAAGCAAAGAACCATGCAGAGACAGAGTTCAATTTAGCTCATGAGGAGAAAGTATGGCGCTGAACACTTAGTCACAGTCTCGCCCTACGCTCTAAGGTTCAGCTCCCGCTCTTTATATTCAAAGTTCCACAATCAACTTCACTGAGACCTTGTCTAAAATGAGTGGTCACATATACTATGCAAAGCAGGTCCAGGACGCACAGTACGTGACGGAATGGGCTGGGGGGCCTTGTGATTTCGCATTGTCCCCGCTTCGTCTGCATTCTGTCATCTTATCTTCGTTGAGGTCCTTGAAGTCCTTGGCTGCTAGCGGGCTAAAACAAAGATAACATCTGTGGCTGAGGTCACCCCTCAGACAAGAAGTTTTGCTCTTGCATAGGTTATAAAAGGTCTAACTTGAGCACAATAGCTAATAACTAAAGCAACAGACTTTAAGCATTCTAAAGTTGGTCTGATAATATATGCGTTATTATTTTTGAACCGGGAATCTTTGGCCTAATATAAAAGTGAGGGTTGAAGTACCACACTAGGTGTGGTGAAATTACTCTCTGGATTCCACCCATCCCCCTGTTCCACCCCCTGGGAGGTGAGGGGAGCAGTGAGCAGCAGCGGTGGCAGCATTTGAGAATCATTTTGTTGACTTAACCCCCAATTCCAACCCTTCATGCTGAGTACCGAGCAGGGAAGCAATGGGTCCCATTTGTATAGTCTTTGGTATGACTCAGCCGGGGTTTGAACTCACCACCTACCGATGTCGGGGCGGAGACTCTAACCACAAGGCCATTTAATTAATAGCTTAGGAAAAAACTACTCATCAAATTGGACATTTTCTGCACTCTTGACTGACCGCAGCATACGCGGAACCGGCTGTTTTTTAATTTTTCGGTGATAAACACATCGAAAGACAGCAATGTAATAAAGACTCTAAAAATGTGACATTTTGCACACTATGAACAAAGGTGGGTAGAAATTGTACTCAAGTAAGAGTACTGTTACAAACCCCGTTTCCATATGAGTTGGGAAATTGTGTTAGATGTAAATATAAACAGAATACAATGATTTGCGAATCATTTTCAACCCATATTCAGTTGAATATGCTACAAAGACAACATAGTTGATGTTCAAACTGATAAACATTTTTAACATTTGATGCCAGCAACACATGACGAAGAAGTTGGGAAAGGTGGCAATAAATACTGATAAAGTTGAGGAATGCTCATCAAACACTTATTTGGAACATCCCACAGGTGTGCAGGCTAATTGGAAAACAGGTGGGTGCCATGATTGGGTATAAAAACAGCTTCCATGAAATTCTAAGATATTCAAAAACAAGGATGGGGTGAGGGTCACCACTTTGTAAGCAAATTGTCGAACAGTTTTATAACAACATTTCTCAACGAACTATTGCAAGGAATTTAGGGATTTTACCATCTACGGTCCGTCAAAGCACCGAAAGGTTCAGACAATCTGGAAAAATCACTGCACGTAAGCGATGATAGAACGGACCTCGGAACGCTCAGGCGGTACTGCATCGAAAACCAACATCAGTGTGTAAAGGATATCACCACATGGGCTCAGGAACACTTCATAAAACCACTGTCAGTAACTACAGTTGGTCGCTACATATGTCAGTGCAAGTTAAAACTCTACTATGCAAAGCCAAACCCATTTACCAACAACACCCTGAAACGCCGCCGGCTTTGCTGGGCCCGAGCTCATCTATGATGGACTGATGCAGTGTGGAAAAGTCTGTCGAGTCCACATTTCAAATTATATTTGGAAACAGAGGACGTGGTGTCCTCCAAAACAAAGAGGAACATAAACATTCGGATTGTTATGGATGCAAAGTTCAAAAGCCAGTATCTGTGATGGTATGGGGGTGTATTAATTCCCGATTCATGGGTAACTTACACATCTGTGAAGGCACCATTAATGCTGAATGGTCCATACAGGTTTTGGAGCAACATATGTTCCCATCCAAGCAACGTTATCATGGACGCCCCCGCTTATTTCAGCAAGACAATGCCAAGCCACGTGTTACAACAGTGTGGCTTCGTAGTAAAAGAGTACCGGATACTAGAGATGCGTGGATAAGCAATTATATCATCCGCGTCCGCATCACCAATTGTCGTCATCCACCCGCCGTCCACACGAACCAACATTTTACCAGAACCATACCCGCCCGCCAACCGCCCGCTATAGTACATCAGAGGTTGTCCGCCTTTACCACTCACAGAGCTGTTTAAACCTGTTTCACTGAGTGATGATGACAATTGGAGCCACTAACGATCTCGCGTCTATCCAATGGCACTCATTCTGATTACAAGAATATGGGCGTGCTGTGAAGCCATTGCCTTAGACCCCTTCAACAACATGTACGAAACGATTGTTGGTCCGGCAACATGTTGTGTGCTGCTTCCGCAATTACACATTCAAGATTGAAAGGCATACTGGGTGACGCAGAGTACACTGATGGTTGTGATGTAAACAACTTTAACACTTACTAATATGCGCCACGCTGTGAAGCCACACCCAACAAGATTGACAAACACATTTCGGGAGAACATCCTAACAGTAACACAACATAAACGCAATACAACGAATACCCATAATCCTTTGTATTCATGACACACCCTGAATATATTTTACAACCCCGCCCACCTTACCGACGCACGGGGGGGGGGGGGGGGGGGGGAATATATAGCGGGGTGTATAAAATACTCAAGATGTGTCATGAATACAAAGGATTATGGGTATTTTTTGTGTTGCGTTTATGTTGTGTTACTGTGAGGATTTTCTCCCGAAATGTGTTTGTCGTTCTTATTTGGTGTGGCTTCACAGCGTGGCACATATTACTAAGAGTGTTAAAATTGTTTATATCACAACCATTAGTGTACTCTGTGTCACCCAGTATGCCTTGCAGTCGTGTGCGTGTTGCCGCGGAAGTCACACACAACATGATACTGGACTAACAAGCAGATCGTACATGTTGTAGTGGGCGACAAAGCCAATGGCTTTATAGCACGCACACATATTTAATATCTGGGTGACTGCCGGCAGTCATTCAGGAGACAAAAAATGGCTCTTTGAATGGCAAAGGATACTGACCACAGAACCATGCATACCAAATATTTCCGGATGGTACAACCGCCACCCGCCTGAATCTAATTAAAATCTATTTTTTCTTCACGTCAACCGCCCGACCCACGGTCTCATCCGCGGACTCCGCGGATGAGACCGCAAACCGCACATCTCTAGCGGATACTTTGCTAGCCCGCCTGCAGTCCAGACATGTCTCCCATGGAAAATGCGTGGCGCATTATGAAGCGTAAAATACGACAGCGGAGACCCCGGACTGTTGAACGACTGAAGCTCTACATAAAACAAGAATGGGAAAGTATTCCACTTTCAAAGCTTCAACAATTAGTTTCCTCAGTTCCCAAACGTTTACTGAGTGTTGTTTATAGAAAATGTGATGTAACACAGTGGTGAACATGCCCTTCCCCAACTACTTTGGCACGTGTTGCAGCCATGAAATTCTAAGTTAATTATTATTTGCAGAAAAGAAAAAAAATGTCTTTGTAGTGCATTCAACTGAATATGGGTTGAAAAGGATTTGCAAATCATTGTATTCTGTTTATATTTACATCTAACACAATTTCCCAACTCATATGAAGATCTTACTTTGAAGGTCTGTCTGACAAACCAAAACAAACAAAGTGTTCTTTAACAGATCGATAAAAATCAGTAGCGAGTAGCAAGCTGAATGTAGATAAATGGAGCGGAGTAAAAGTAGCGATTCTTCTAGATAAATATACTCAAGTAAAAGTAAAAGTATGTTGCGTTGAAACGACTCTTAGGAGTACAATTTATCCCAGAAGTTACTCAAGTAGATGTAACGGAACTGTTATGTGTGTTCCTATTATTTGTAAGTTTGTCTACGAGCCATTAAGTAGACGGGCACGGAGCTATTCCTTAGCGTGTCTTTATTTCAGTCGCACTTCAATACAACGACACAACATCCGGATTCCCATCATGCATTGCTTACAACTATGGCAAGCTGCGATGTCCAAAAACATAACATCTCCTCCCCCCTTAGAAAAAATCCCCCCCCCAACAACAAAACCCTTATAGCAAAACACCATAACTCAACTGTATCATGGGCACTTCACCAAATTTATTTATTTATTTATTTTTTTACATTATTTGGTAACAGTTACCCAACATAACTCTGAGATGAGGTTAAACGGCCTCACCCCGTGACCACACCCATGGGGATTATTCTGCCCCAGTTGGTTTGGGTTGGTCTCTAAACATAGGGTCTATAAATTCAGGCGTTCTGGAGGACGGCGTTCTCTTACCGGATAACGGGGCTCAACAGAATGTTCAGTCTTACGGTCTCCTCTGGGTGACTCTGGAACAACCGTGCGTTTTGGAACATCCATCACAGGATCTTGTAGTGAAGAGTCAAAAGCAGAAGTCTCACCGGTATATTCCATTGTTCTTTGGGGTGGTGGCAGCAGGAGATGGGGTGCGCTGAACTCTAACTCGTTCGGAGTATCCACCGACGGCTGGTTGGGGGCCGATGCTGTCGCCATATTGCTTGACTATAGTTGCAGGGACCCATCGGGGGCCAGTACTGTAGTTCCTTGCTAACACTGGCTCATCCGGAAAGAAGACTCTTTCTTTAGCCTTCTGCATTCTTTGTTGAATCTGTTTCTCCTGTTGATGCTGAACAATATCCTTCACCTTTGTCGGCTTCAGAAAGTCAAAGTTTGTTCGAAGGTTTCTTTTGAACATCAGAGAAGCGGGGGAAACTTTAGTAGTGGCATGGGGGGGGGGTATTCCTATAGCTCAACAGGAATCTATGCAATCTCTGATGAAATGATCCTTGCTCTTGAGATGTCTTCAAAGCTTTCTTCATGGTCTGCACAAACCTTTCAGCCAGACCGTTGGTCGCAGGGTGAAATGGTGCGGATCGAATGTGTTGTACGCCATTTGCTTCAAGGAAGGTAGTCATTTCTTGTGACACCAGTTGTGGCCCGTTATACAACTACGGCAAGTTGCAATGTCCAAAAACATAACAGGAACGTTCTTCATTTATTTGTTGCACACTTTGTCCTGGGCCGCCTGGTTTGATAAATTCCATCATTATAATCTCAGCGTGACACTTCCCGCCTTTACGTAAACATAAACTGGATATTTTATAAATAAAACAGCAACACAAACAAGTCGTCTTTCGCGGATTAGAGGTTCCGCGGTAAAAGAAGAATGACATGAGCCGTGTTTCTTTGTTTATTGTTTTTCCTACGGCTCCTTCACTTCCTGAGGTAGGCTATTCCTGTTGTGACGAAGACAGAAAGTGACATTTTTTAAAGGCATCGGCACAGAAAAGTCATATTCGTCGCAGACTTCTCACGAGGAGACAAGACTCTGCTCCTGGTGATCCATGCCTCGGCATCCCAGCTGGTGGAATGTCATCGTCTGTTGTGTTTTCCCCGTCGCCCTCTTTCTACCTACCAGTTGAAAGAATATATATTTATTTATATAAAAGAAAACTCTGACATCACACCTGATCGGTGTCAACGGATAACCAAGCAGAAGTGACAGGACACAGACTCGGTGTTACACAAAACAGGTATTGTCACAGTTGAGACTTAGAAGCTTGTCAATGAAGACCTTCACATGCAATCAGCTTGTCCCAGTCGATCATAAATTCTGCGAGGGCAATGATTGCTGCTAAATTATGTTTTCAAAACACAGCTTAGTAAGAACCACCTGGATGTTATTGTTTTCTAAAGTCCAGGAAAAAAATCCTCTGTGATTTATGGTGGAAGTGAGGATGACCCCTAATCGGCTGCTTGGAATATGGTGGATATTTACCATGGACTGACCATACGTCCTCTTTTCCCGGGCTGTCCGGGAGGAGTTTCTTGAATGCCTCAAATGTCCGGCATTTTGAGTTAGGGTTGCTTGTATTTTCAATGTTTTTGATTGATTGATTGTTTGATACTTGTATTAGTAGATTGCACAGTACAGTACATATTCCGTACAATTGATCACTAAATGGTAACACCCCAATAAGTTTTTCAACTTGTTTAAGTCGGGGTCCACGTTAATCAATTCATGTACGTTCAAGTTAAAGGGGAACATTATCACCAGACCTATGTAAGCGTCAATATATACCTTGATGTTGCAGGAAAAAGGACAGCCAGTACTTCATCCATGGTCATCGGACCGGACCCCCTCCACAAGGGAGGGGGGGACATAGGAGGAAAAAGAAAAGAAGCGGCAGATGAACTGGTCTAAAAAGGAGGTCTATTTAAAGGCTAGGGTATACAAATTAGTTTTAAGGTGAGACTTAAATGCTTCTACTGATGTAGCATCTCGAACTGTTACCGGGAGGGCATTCCAGAGTACTGGAGCCCGAACGGAAAACGCTCTATAGCCCGCAGACTTTTTTTGGGCTTTAGGAATCACTAATAAGCCGGAGTATTTTGAAGGCAGATTTCTTGCCGGGACATATGGTACAATACAATCGGCAAGATAGGCTGGAGCTAGACCGTGTAGTATTTTATACGTAAGTAGTAAAACCTTAAAGTCACATCTTAAGTGCACAGGAAGCCAGTGCAGGTGAGCCAGTACAGGCGTAATATGATCAAACTTTCTTGTTCTTGTCAAAAGTCTAGCAGCCGCATTTTGTACCAACTGTAATCTTTTAATGCTAGACATGGGGAGACCCGAAAATAATACGTTACAGTAGTCGAGGCGAGACGTAACAAACGCATGGATAATGATCTCGGCGTCTTTAGTGGACAAAATGGAGCAAATTTTAGCGATATTACGGAGATGAAAAAGGCAGTTTTAGTAACGCTTTTAATGTGTGACTCAAAGGAGAGAGTTGGGTCGAAGATAATACCCAGATTTTTTACAGAGTCACCTTGTTTTATTATTCGGTTGTCAAATGTTAAAGTTGTATTATTAAATAGAGGTCGGTGTCTAGCAGGACCGATAATCAGCATTTCCGTTTTTTGGGCGTTAAGTTGCAAACAATTAGCGGACATCCATTGTTTAATTTCATTAAGACACGCCTCCAGCTGACTACAATCCGGCGTGTTGGTCAGCTTTAGGGGCATGTAGAGTTGGGTGTCATCAGCATAACAGTGAAAGCTAACACCGTATTTGCGTATGATGTCACCTAGCGGCAGCATGTAGATGCTGAAGAGTGCAGGGCCAAGGACCGAACCCTGGGGAACTCCACACGTTACCTAAACATAGTCAGAGGTCACATTGTTATGGGAGACACACTGCATCCTGTCAGTAAGGTAAGAGTTAAACCAAGACAGGGCTGATTCTGACATACCAATTCGTGTTTTGATACACTCTAATAAAGTATTATGATCGACGGTATCAAAAGCAGCGCTAAGATCGAGGAGCAGCAACATAGGTGATGCATCAGAGTCCATCGTTAGCAATAGATCATTAGTCATTTTTGCGAGGGCTGTCTCAGTCGAGTGATTTGCCCTGAAACCGGATTGAAAGGTTTCACATAGATTGTTAAACGCTAAGTGTTCATTTAGCTGCTCTGCAACAATTTTTTCGAGGATTTTCGAAATAAAGGGAAGGTGAGACACCGGTCGGTAGTTTACCATGAGGTCAGGATCGAGGTTAGGTCTTTTAAGGAGAGGATGAATAACCACTTTTTTGAATGCTAGGAGAACAGTGCCCGAAGAAAGTGATACGTTTATAATATTTAGCACTGATGGACCTAATAATACAGTCAACATTTAAAACAAAAAAAGGATATTTCCCGGCAAAACTCAAACCAACACTTCCTGTCAATAGCGTCACTTCCCTATTTTCCCCGGAAGTCCCGCCCCCCCAGCCAAAGCCATTGGCTAACACCCCACAGCCAGCCGCTACAATATTTACAGCTAGAATTCACCAACTCGAGTAATATATATACGGTAACTTAACCCTGGACGTACATTGATAATACATCCATCCATCCATCCATCTTCTTCCTCTTATCCGAGGTCGGGGCGCGGGGGCAACAGCCTAAGCAGGGAAACCCAGACTTCCCTCTCCCCAGCCACTTCGTCTAGCTCTTCCCGGGGGATCCCGAGGCGTTCCCAGGCCAGCCGGGAGACATAGTCTTCCCAACGTGTCCTGGTTCTTCCCCGTGGCCTCCTACCGGTTGGACATGCCCTAAACACCTCCCTAGGGAGGCGTTCGGGTGGCATCCTGACCAGATGCCCGAACCACCTCATCTGGCTCCTCTCCATGTGGAGGAGCAGCGGCTTTACTTTGAGTTCCTCCCGAATGGCAGAGCTTCTCACCCTATCTCTAAGGGGGAGCCCCGCCACCCGGGGGAGGAAACTCATTGCACCCGTGATCTTGTCCTTTCTGTCATAACCCAAAGTTCATGACCATAGGTGAGGATGGGAACGTAGATCGACCAGTAAATTGAGAGCTTTGCCTTCCGGCTCAGCTCTTTCTTCACCACAACGGATCGGTACAACGTCCGCATTACTGAAGACGCCGCACCGATCCGCCTGTCGATTCCACGATCCACTCTTCCCTCACTCGTGAACAAGACTCCTAGGTACTTGAACTCCTCCACTTGGGGCAGGGTCTCCTCCCCAACCCGGAGATGGCATTCCACCCTTTTCTTCGGCCGCTTGTACCCGTGATCTTATCCTTTCGGTCATGACCCAAAGCTCATGACCATAGGTGAGGATGGGAACGTAGATCGACCGGTAAATTGAGAGCTTTGCCTTCGGGCTCAGCTCCTTCTTCACCACAACGGATCGGTACAACGTCCGCATTACTGAAGACGCCGCACCGATCCGCCTGTCGATCTCACGATCCACTCTTCCCTCACTCTTGAACAAGACTCCTAGGTACTTGAACTCCTCCACTTGGGGCAGGGTCTCCTCCCCAACCCGGATATGGCATTCCGCCCTTTTCCGGGCGAGAACCATGGACTCGGACTTGGAGGTGCTGATTCTCATTCCGGTCGCTTCTTACTGGGCTGCAAACCGATACATTGAAAATACACGCAACCTTAATTCAAAATGCCGGGTAATTGAGGTCTTTAAAAAAACCCTGCAAAAGAGGACATGTCCGGGGAAAAGAGGACGTATGGTCAGCTTAAGTATTATTCAATAAATATATTAATAAAGGATTTTTTAATTGTTGCTATGTTTACAATATTTAAAAAAAATCTCACATACCCCTGGGAGAGTTGGTTCTGCGGGGGATCCTGGGTGTTTGTTCTGTTGTGTTTGTGTTGTGTTGCGGTGCGGGTGTTCTCCCGAGGTGTGTTTGTCATTCTTGTTTGGTGTGGGTTCACAGTGTGGCGCATATTTGTAATAGTGTTAGTCGGCGTGGCGCAGTGGGAGAGTTTGCCGTGCGCAACCCGGGTGTCCCTAGTTCAATCCCCACCTACTACCAACCTCGTCACGTCCGTTGTGTCCTTGAGCAAGACACTTCACCCTTGCTCCTGATGGGTGCTGGTTAGCGCCTTGCATGGCAGCTCCCTCCATCAGTGTGTAAACGTGTGTGTGAAAGGGTGAATGTGGAAGTAGTGTCAAAGCGCTTTGAGTACCTTGAAGGTAGAAAAGCGCTATACAAGTACAACCCATTTATCATTTATACCCCTTCAAGTACCCCCAGGGGTAAGCGTACCCCCATTTGAGAACCACTGAGTTAGAGCCTTGCAATCAACCCGTTTAAACCTCCTTTTTCGCCTCACCACAACCGTTTTTTACCTTCACAGTCCCGTAGCCACTCTGCCGACGTCCTCCAGCCGTCAGCCTGTGACGCAGTCCTGTTGCCATGTCGTCGCCCCCACCCTCCCCTCCCCGCTCGGCAGAATTAGCCGCCTCTCTACGCGCCGCGCGTATTAATATGTGCCGTTGTGCGTGTGGCCTCCTGCTCGCACATGTGATTTGCAGTCGCCGCCGATCCGTGCCTCATTTATTTGCGCGAGAGCATCAGACCGGATTGCCGTGAAGCCTCCATTGAGGCGGCCTGACATTGACGTTCACCTCAGTCATTAGCCGCGTTTATTGCACGACCGTTTTTAGAGCGTTATCAGGCATGGCGATGCACGCCCTGACCAAAGGCCATTGGGGGGCTTTGGGAGCACCCGGCTGAGTCAGACCCTGCTTTGAAATGGGTGGTGGGTGGAGGGTGGAACAATGCAGTGAACGGGGGGGGGGGCTTGGCTACAATATTAGACTGTGTTTTGATTCAGTCACCTCTTTTTCTCAGCAGGAGAGACAACCTTCTTTGGCTCGCTCGCTAATGAATTACACCCTGTCTCACACCAGGCAGCCGTGAGGGGAGGTGGAAGAGACCGAGAAAGAGGGGGATGCTTGTGTGAGGAGAGAGAGAGAGAGAGAGGGGCGGGGGGATGACGGACAGACAGCGGAAGTGAGCGAGGATCTCATTACTCTGATCCCGTGATCTCCAACTGTCGGCGATGCTGACTAGGACCGTGTCGAGTCGGAGGGAGTTGACGACACAGACGCTAATAATAATCGCAACAAAAATACAATTCCGAAACCAACAGCCCCATAGCCCGAGTCAAAAAAAACCCCCAGCTCATTTACAGTCGGGGTTGTCAATTTTCCTCTGTGCTTTCCCTCCCTTTCCTGGGGGGGCGACGGTAGTTAATCCATCGCCCTGGCTTTGAGGAACGTCTCTGAAGGATGAGACGGACGGGCTTGTGCCGGCATACACGGAGCGAAAATGTTTTGGGGTGTTTGATGGCTTAGCAGGAGAGGCCTTCAAAGTGCAGCTTAGCACAGCTGCGGTTGTTTTCCGTGTTTTAGTCTCATTTCAGACACACTGGCGCCCTTTACGGTTCTGTGCGGTCATTTTTCTGCCGAGCCACTTGCCGGCATGCAAAAGGAGCTAGCATTGTATCCATAACCCTAGCACGGGGTTTTTGTTATGGCAACCTAAAATGTTGAAAGAGCCATCATGGACGCAACAAAATTAATATGAAGGCAACACATGATATAAGTATCTATTTTAGCTATATTAGCCTACTATCAAAAGCCGACGTGAATCTTCGTTGACAGAAATGTTGCATTTTGATTTTTAATGTACACATTTTTCAGGAGGCACCAGTCCAGCCACACTCCACTCTTCATCAACGGCACAGCAGTGGAGATGGTAAGCAGCCCCAAGTTCCTGGGGGTGCAGATAACTGACAATAGGAGCTCTTGTAAAAAGAGCTCAGCAGCGCATGCACTTTTTGCGTCACATTAAAAAGAGCACACCTCCCTCCCCCCCCATTCTCACAACATTCCACAGAGGCACTATGGAAAGCCTACTGACCAACTGGATCTCTGTCTGGACTGGACCCTGCAGTGCCTCAGACTGGAGTCTCTGGAGAGTATGGTGAGGACGGCGGAAAAGATAATCAGGACTCCTCTTCCTTCTATGCAGGAATTCGCAAAAAGCCACTGCCTGACCAGGGCTCAGAAAATCTGTAAAGACTCCTCCCACCCCCACCAAGGACTGTTTTTTCACTGCTGGACTCTGGAAAGAGCTTCCGCAGCCTCCGTAGCAGAACCGCCAGGTTCTGTAACAGTTTCGATCAATCAATCAATGTGTATTTATATAGCCTTAAATCACAAGTGTCTCAAAAGGCTGTACGAGCCACAACAACATCCACCGTATAGAGCCCACATAAAGGCAAGGAAAAAACTCACTTGTCTTCTAATGGATTTATTACAATCTTTGCAAGCTGGATAACGTTTGCTGTGGTCTGGAACAACATGGCACACAAGCAACTATGAGAAATGCAGCCAATATTACACACAGATAATGTGTCATGAAACATGCAAATATAAATTAAATACACAGAGGACATAAGTAAAGGAAATTAAATGAGCTCAAATATACCTACAAATGAGGCATAATGTGAATTATATTTGTGGATTATATTTATATAGCGCTTTTCTCTAGTGACTCAAAGCGCTTTACATAGTGAAACCCAATATCTAAGTTACATTTAAACCAGTGTGGGTGGCACTGGGAGCAGGTGGGTAAAGTGTCTTGCCCAAGGACACAACGGCAGTGACTAGGATGGTGGAAGCGGGAATCGAACCTGCAACCCTCAAGTTGCCGGCACGGCCGCTCTACCAACCGAGCTATGCCGCATGCCGTACATATTGCAATGATGCAATATGTACATACAGCTAGCCTGAATAGCATGTTAGCATCGATTAGCTTGCAGTCATGGATTGACCAAATATGCCTGATAAGCATTCCAGCAAATTAGTAAAATTAACAAAGCTTACCTTTTTGCATTCACGTACAGCATAAAACGTTTGGTGGACAAATGAGATAAAGAAGGGGTGGCATAAAACGCATCTTTCTGTGGCAGCATCGGAGAAAGTTGTAAACTACGATGAGTTCAAAGATCACTGAAATTAGTAGGACTAAACGGTGCTTGCCAAATAGTCTCATCAGTGAAGCATGTGGGATTTCTAAGAATTAGGAAGGTTTGTGTCATGTTTGTTCTACAAAAAAAATACATATTTTTTATTAATCTTTTTCCATTTTCACACATCTCTGAAAGAGTCCCAGGGAGCCACTAGGGCGGCGCTAAAGAGCCGCGGGTTGCTGTTAAAATGTAATAATCACATATACTTAGCTCGGTTGGTAGAGTGGCCGTGCCAGAAACTTGAGGGTTGCAGGTTCGATTCCCGCTTCCGCCATCCTAGTCACTGCCGTTGTGTCCTTGGGCAAGACACTTTAACCACCTGCTCCCAGTGCCACCCACACTGGTTTAAATGTAACTTAGATATTGGGTTTCACTATGTAAAGCGCTTTGAGTCACTAGAGAAAAGCGCTATATAAATATAATTCACTTCACTTCACACTACTTCTGTTGATTGATACTTTAACATTAGTTTTGGCTCATACCACAGATTTAGGTATCAATTCGATACCAAGTCTTTAGATTGGTCATATTCAAAGTCCTCATGTGTCCAGGGATGTATTTCCTGAGTTTGTAAACATAATATAAAATTGAAAAAAAAATACAAATAATAATATGATGCCAAATATTATCGACGTAATCATAGTAGTATCGACTATATTTGAATTTAAATGTTCCTGAAGGAACTCTCCTGAAAGAATCAATAGAGTACTATCTATCTATCTAGATACGGTACTGCGGGACGGCGTGGCGCAGTGGGAGAGTGGCCGTGCGCAACCCGAGGGTCCCTGGTTCAAATCCCACCTAGTACCAACTTGGTCACGTCCGTTGTGTCCTGAGCAAGACACTTCACCCTTGCTCCTGATGGGTCCTGGTTGGCGCCTTGCATGGCAGCTCCCTCCGTCAGTGTGTGAATGTGTGTGTGAATGGGTAAATGTGGAAGTAGTGTCAAAGCGCTTTGAGTACCTTGAAGGTAGAAAAGCGCTATACAAGTACAACCCATTTATCATTTATTTATCATTTACTGTACTTGGTATCACTACAGTGGATGTTAGATGTAGATGCAGGTTTTCAGAGGCGGTATAGTACCGAATGTGATTCATTACCATCCCAGTACTATACTAATACCGGTATAACCTACAACCCTAGTCTGGGTTAGGTTTTGCCTCATCCAATTACTTCAAGTGTGAGTTGTGATTGATGCTTTACCGACTTGACAAATCCGACAGAGAAAGAGATGATACAGTATTATCTTTTTTTTTTAATTGAATTATATTTATATAGCGCTTTTCTCTAGTGACTCAAAGCGCTTTATATAGTGAAACCCAATATCTAAGTTACATTTAAACCAGTGTGGGTGGCACTGGGAGCAGGTGGGTAAAGTGTCTTGCCCAAGGACACAACGGCAGTGACTAGGATGGCGGAAGCGGGAATCGAACCTGCAACCCTCAAGTTGCTGGCACGGCCACTCTACCAACCGAGCTATGCCGCCCCACAGATGGTGGTTGTTTGAGTAAACTGCAGCTAGTCCTGGATAGCCTTGGTTCTGAAACATTGCTTAACTGCGACAATGTCGGACTCCCTCGCTTCCCCGACAGCATACCTTTTTCTGGTAAGCACCTTTTTGCTCAAAAGTCCCACATGCCCTTGATCCGTCTGACGGAAAGACCTCGCCTGTCACGCCGGGTGTCGTGCGGCGGTGGCAGCTCCCCTCCGTCCTCGGCGTGATGCGGATGTCGGCGGCAGAGGTTTTCCCCGAGTCTCAGAGGCAAAATGGGACGATAACAAAAGCAGTCGAGTCGAAGTAGGCACGAATGTGTTACTGTCACTTCTATTTTGCACCTTTTTCAGTCACTTAAGGAAGTTGAAACTCCTGTGAAGTCTGCAGATAAGACTCGGGGTGAGAACAAAGAGCCAAAAAAAACAAAAAAACATTCAAGGGGCCTTTGTCACAAATGTTTGCTTTGATCAACTCCCAGGGGGGCAAATGAGACGGAACAACATTAATACGAAAAATGCATTCTTTTTGATGCATGGAAACTATTTGCATATATTTATTCTGAATTCCAATTCTTCCCCTTGTACTTCCTGTTGGCTGTTTGCCCTCGGTTTTGTGTCCAAGTTCTCCTGTATCAACCAATACCAACCAATGTTTATTTTTATAGCCCCAAATCCCGAGTGTCTCAAAGGGCTGTGCAAGCCACAACGACAAGCTCGGTTCAAATCCCACATCAGGGCAAGGAAAAACTCAACCCAATGGGACAGTGAGAAATCTTGGAGAAGACAAAGTAAAGCAGATGTTGATACTATTGATATCCGAGTATAGTATCAGTACACAAACTGAACTGAAATGATGAAATCTGTATTGTTCTTGTTATTATTCAATCCATCCATTTTCTTCCCCTTATCCGAGGCCGTGTCGTGGGGCAGAAAAGCCCAGACTTCCCTGTCCCCGGCCGCTTCGTCCAGCTCTTCCTGGGGGATCCCGAGGCGTTCCCAGGCCAGTCGGGAGACATAGTCTTCCCAACGTGTCCTGGGTCTTCCCCGTGGCCTCCTACCGGTTGGACGTGCCCTAGGGAGAGGTTCGTGTGGCATCCTGACCAGATGCCCGAACCACCTTATCTGGCTCCTCTCCATGTGGAGGAGCAGCAGCTTTACTCTGAGCTCTTCTCGGATGGCAGAGCTTCTCACCCTATCTCTAAGGGAGAGCCCTGCCACCTGGCGGAGGAAGCTCATTTCGGGCCGCTTGTACCCGTGATCTTGTCTTTTCGGCTGTGACCCAAAGCTCATGACCATAGGTGAGGATGGGAACGAAGATCGACCGGTAAATTGAGAGCTTTGCCTTCCGGCTCAGCTCCTTCTTCACCACAACGGATCGATACAGCGTCCGCATTACTGAAGACGCCGCACCGATCCGCCTCTCAATCTCCTCCACTTGGGGCAGGGTCTCCTCCCCAATTCGGAGATGGCACTCCACCCTTTTCTGGGCGAGAACTATGGACTTGGACTTGGAGGTGCTGATTCTCATCCCGGTCACTTCACACTCGGCTGCGAACCGATCCAGTGAGAGCTGAAGATCCCGGCCAGAGGAAGCCATCAGGACCACATAATCCTGCGGCCACCAAACTGGAACCTCTAAACGCCTTGACTGAGCCTAGAAATTCTGTCCATAAAAGTTTTAAACAGAATCGGTGACAAAGGGCAGCCTTGGCGGAGTCCAACTCTCACTGGAAACGTGTCCGACTTACTGCCGGCGATGCGGACCACGCTCTCACACTGATCCTACAGGGAGTGGACCGCCACAATCAGACAGTCCGATACCCCATACTCTCTGAGCACTCCCCACAGGACTTCCCGAGGGAGACGGTCGAATGCCTTCTCCAAGTCCACAAAGCATATGTAGACTGGTTGGGCAAACTCCCATGCACCCTCAAGGACCATGTCCAGAGTATAGAGCTGGTCTACAGTTCCATGACCAGGACAAAAACCACACTTCTTTTGTTATTGTTTACAAATCAAGGGAGTAAGTTTCTCGAAACAGGAAGGCTTTTAGGGCAAAGCACCAATGATTTGAATGAGTACCAATAGTATTTCCCTTTTTGTTATTTTTTTATTTAACAAAGTTTGTACAAAAATGTGTAAGTGTATTTACTTGCTATATATAAAAAAACGGATCAAATATGAGGCCAGAAAAAGCGGATCGGGATCAGAAGCCAAAAACGGTAAATCCCCAAAAGATAGGATTTACGCAAATGTATGCTGGGTTCATGTTTTAAGTCGCTGGTCTTTTCTCCATTTTGGTCTGTACTAATGTAAACAGATGAACTTTTCAACATTCTTCACATCTCTTCAACAAGATGTCTCTCCTCTTTTCTTTGTGTTAAAATTTCAATGGTTTGACCTCTACATCCCACAACAATCCCTTGTTCCTCATGTATTGCCTTCCTTTTCTGTAACAGTCTTTTTGATAGACTCACACTCCTGAACCTTCATCTCTTCAAAAATGGGATGACTCACTGTTGTAGGTGAACAGATAATAGATAATAACTGTATGCGGGAGTTTGTACCTTTTACGTTTAGAGAATCATTTTCAAAGTGGCTTCACAATGGATGACATGAAACTCTTTAAAGCCCATGCAAACCTTTTTGAGTTCCTATATACTGGCAATGTGCCCGTCTAAGATGCAGAGACGGTAGGCGATGTGCAGTGTTGAAGGATGCTGATATGTTTAAGAGTTCTTCCTTTTTACATAGCCATGTTTAGAGTAGCTAGTACTTTTCCTTTGTGTATTCGACTAGTCTCTCTTTGTCTTCAGATCCCAGGTTAGTGTTGTAAACCATCAAAATGTGAAGACAACCCCCACGTCTCTCTCACCTTATGTGGTTGGGAGGAGGGCTTTCTTTTTTGTGAAAAGAGTGTGTTTTTCCCTTGGAATGCCAGAACAACTTGAGAAGCCGGTATGAATGTATTGGTCTGGGTTGTTCTCCTGTAACTTCAGTAAAACTTGAAAATATTCCAATTCTGTCTCCATGGTCCTTCTTACTTAGCATACATGTCATCAAAAGAATTTGGGATTTACCAGTAACTTAAATTTCCTCACAGCCAAAGCGCTAACACAAGCAATGTACAGGATACAAACAATGAGGGATAATATGTGACGGGTTAAGTCATTGGGAGATAAAAAGCCGAACAAAAATAAGAGCACTGGACAGGTCATGTTTCTGAAATGAATTGTGTTACATGACACTGTTACTAATGTTTGTTACAAACAGCAGTTAGGACTAAAAATCTGTAAATTTAGCGCTGTGAGTGACAAAGAGCTAATATATTATCCATATTACTCTTTCTGCTTTGTCTACACAAGAAACAAACATGTTTTGATTAGACGGGTAACGTTGTCAGAAACTAACTCCAATAGCAAAAAAAGGCTGTAGAATGTTCTGTTGCGGGCATGAGACAAATTGCCACGACCCATTGTGTCTTGCTCGAGGACACAATGGACATGAGTACATTGGTAGAAGCTGGGGATCGAACCAGGAACCTTCAGATTGCTGGCACCGCCACTCTCCCAACCGCCCAATGCCGTCCCCAAGTTGCAAGGCCTCATATAATTTGGTTTAAATTGCATAACGAATTTGATCGCAAAATCCTGAAGGGATTGTTGTTGTTTTTTGGAGCTATTTCAATGATCCGTGTCAAGGTTTGTTTACGTTTTCAGTGATCATACCTTGTAGAGCTGGCCGATAAAAATATGTCAATACACACCACAATCGACATGATAAACGTTCAAACATTATTTTTATTTATTTTTTTGTTGGAAGAAAACAGAAGAAGCTAAGCAAGGTTAGTTGAACAAAGGCACTCGCTCTTTGGTGACTGTGTGTATGTACCCATCCATTTTCTACCGCTTATTCCCTTTGGGGTTGCGATGGGCGCTGGTGCCTATCTCAGCTAATAAAAGTTCAAATTAAAGTACCAATGATTGTCACACACACACACTAGGTTTGGAGAAATTTGTCCTCTGCATTTGATCTATCCCCTTGTTTACCCCCTGGGAGGTGAGGGGAGCAGTGGGCAGCATTGGTGCCACGCCCGGGAATAATTTTTGGTGATTTAAACCCCAATTCCAACCTTTGATCCTGAGTGCCAAGCAGGAAGGTAAGTTTTATAGTCTTTGGTATGACTGGTATAACTATATATATATATATATATATATATATATATATATATATAAATATATATATATATATATATATATATATATATATATATACACACACACACACAGTGGGGCAAAAAAAGTATTTAGTCAGCCACCGATTGTGCAAGTTCTCCCACTTAAAATGATGACAGAGGTCTGTAATTTTCATCATTGGTACACTTCAACTGAGAGAGAGAATGTGAAAAAAAATCCAGAATTCCACATTGTAGAAATTTTAAAGAATTGTTAAAAATCTCACGATACATGGCCCCATTCATTCTTTCCTTAACACGGATCAATCGTCCTGTCCCCTTAGCAGAAAAACAGCCCCAAAGCATGATGTTTCCACCCCCATGCTTCACAGTAGGTTTGGTGTTCTTGGGATGCAACTCAGTATTCTTCTTCCTCCAAACACGACAAGTGGAGTTTATACCAAAATGGATACAAGATAAATACAGCAGAGGATTGGGAGAAAGTCATGTGGTCAGATGAAACCAAAATAGAACTTTTTGGACCGAGCACCGACATGAGAGCCTGTTTCAGGGTTACAATATTGTTTTACTTTTCAATAATTTTCTCAGTTGCTTTCCAGCAATTGTATTTTTCTCTTTCGTTCTCGCTCGCGCTCTGGCTCCAGCCCCAGCCCCAACCCCGTCTCTCCTCCTGGCTGCTGCTTATAACAGAGCGACAGGTGATTAGATAACAAGGCCCAGGTGGGCCTTTTGCGCACCTGTTGCTGATTTCGAGGCCGGTCCTGGCACACCCCGCTTCGCTGCAGGCCACGCCCCCTCCACAATTAGCTTAAGAACAACAACGTTATTACAAAGAATAAGACACCTGTTATACTGTAGAAATGTTGGTCTTACCTAAAAATGCGCGCTTTTAGTTTTGTTCATAATTAAAAAATATATATTATATGGCTCCTACGTAAATACATTTTAAAATATTTGGCTTGATGAGCAATCCTCAATTTCCTCAGTCTTTTAGCTAGGCTCGGATAAGCGGAAGAAGATGGATGGATGGGATGGATGTAGTGTCTCTATAAGAATACAATAAAATGACATACATATATATATTTTCTTAAATATACAAATGACAGAGTGAATGACTGAGCACACTGTGCCTTGGCGGAAGAAAAAGTAGTTCCCACCGATCGCATTTCATTCAGACAATGAAAGAAAATCCGTTTGAAACCCACCACTCTCCCAACCAAAACAAGTAGCTTTCCCCCCAACTGTTGGAATGTAATTCAAGCTGAACACGAGAGAATAACTTAAAGAATACCAATGGATATTTCCGTCGCGTGACATAATTGCTTGATCTGCACAAATATTTGTTTTTAATCCGCTTTTCAAACAATGTATTTGTTCCTTGGATTGGTTGTGAATAATTGGTTTCAGTGGAGCAAGGTCTTCACGAAAGGTTATTGACTCGGCCAAATGAATTCTCCCGGGTCACTCTTGTCAGCGACGAGCTTAAGAGAGCAGGCGATAACTGATTAGCTGCATGACCGGGTCAGCACAGAGAGCGGATGTTTTAAGACCGGCACAGGGTACAGCAGGAAGCTAAATAAGACAGTGGTTGTCCACATCCATGATCACGCTAGCATATCAATCAATCAATCAATCAATGTTTATTTATATAGCCAGAAATCCCAAGCCACAACGACATCCGCGGTACAGAGCCCACAACCCCAGTGGAACGTCGGTGACAATCACTATGTGGACAACCCCCCTTCCCTCTAGGGGAGACCGAAAGCAACGGATGTCGAGCGGGTCTAACATGATATTGTGAAAGTCCAGTCCGTAGTGGATCCACCATAACAGTGAGAGTCCAGTCCATAGTGGATCCAATATAGTAGCAAAAGCCCCCTCCATAGTGGGGCCAGCAGGAGACCATCCCAAGCGGAGAAGGGTCAGCAGCGCAGAGATGGCCCCATCCGATACACAGGCGACCGGTCCACCCCAGGTATGGACTCTGGACAGCCAGCACTTCATCCATGGCTACCGGACCCGTGACCCTCCCGCACCCCCTCCACAAGGGAGAGGGGGGCAGAGAAGAAAAGAAACGTCACATCAACTGGTCTAAAAAGGGGGTCTAGTTAAAGGCTAGAGCAGGGGTGCCCATTACGTCGATGGCGAGCTACCAGTCGACCGCGGGGGGTGTGTCAGTCGATCTCCAGCCAGGCTTTTAAAAAAAATAGACCTAAAAATGAGTGATCATCAATCTTCACCAAGACGTCACTTAAATGACATTCACGGTACCGGAGGGTCTTGTGAGATGACGCTGGCTGCTGCAAGATCATTATTATGAAAATATGACCGAGAGGAACGCGAGAAAAACTTTTTATTTCAACAGACTCTCGCGCCGTACCTTCCGTCAAAACTCTAAAGGCCGACTGCATATTTCCTATCTTCACAATAAAAGCCCTGCTTCATGCTGCCTGCGCTAACTAAATACAGAGTCTCGGAAAACTGGCGTGCACAAGCGATCCCTCAGAAAGCTGGCGTGCACATCACTTGTGCACGCCAGCTTTCCGAGACTCTTATTTTGTTAGCGCAGGCAGCATGGAGCAGGGCTTTTATTGTGAAGATAGGAAATGTGCAGTCGGCCTTTAGAGTTTTGACGGAAGGGACGGCGCGAAAGTCTGTTGAAATAAAAAGTGTTTCTCGCCTTCCTCTCTGTCATTTTTTCATAATAATGAACTGGCAGCAGCCAGCGTCATCTCACAAGACCCTCGGGTGCCGTGAATGTCAATCGAGCAAGCTACGGAATTTGCCGCCAATGTTTTTCTTGTAAAGTGTATGGAAGCTGGATGAATTAGATGCCAAAAACCAACCACTTTCATGTGGTATTCTACAGAAAGGACAACTTTTTTTCTCCTCCATTTGAAAATGTGGGCGTTATCATCATTACTGTCTGATTCCAATCAATGCAAGTCATCAGAATCAGGTAATACACCAACTTATATTCTTGTCTTCGTGAAAGAAAGACATCTATATGTGTTACACATGCTTGTATTATCATTAAACACATTTAACTTTTTTACAAAAATGTCTTTCAAAAATAAATAAATATAAATGATATATATAAACGAGGTAGATCCCCTCGAGTTGGTCAATTGAAAAGTAGCTCGCCTGCAGAAAAAGTATGGGCACCCCTGGGCTAGAGTATACAAATGAGTTTTAAGATGGGACTTAATTGTTTCTACTGAGGTAGCATCTCGAACTGTTACCGGGAGGGCATTCCAGAGTACTGGAGCCTGAATAGAAAACGCTCTATAGCCCGCAGACTTTTTTGGGGATCTGGGAATCACTAATAAGCCGGAGTTCTTTGAACGCAGATTTCTTGTTCTAAATTGTTGTGATCAAATAGAGTTGGACTTCGGCTTCTGGGAGGATTCGAAGGGTCCAAACATAAGCACACGGTCCGAGTCTGCCAAGACATCCCCAAGGGCCGTGTGCGCAGAGCTCTCATTCTACCACCGCCCAGACTCGGCTCCGCACACTGTCACACAAAACACTACTCAGGGTGTGATTTTTCACATCGACCCGCAATGCACGGTCTACCAAGTCAAATTCTTTCTCTGTTTAATATTCTCGGCCAATAAAACTGATTCAGATGAAATGTGACACCAGGGAAAATCGTCAAATCTAAATCAGGCGACTGTGCGAATGACAAGTCTGCCACGACTCACCTCTAGGACATTTTCTGACACTTTGCTCCGAGTATTCAGAGCGTCAGCCGTCATCTCGCGGATTTTAAAAGCCGCACATACCACCGTCTCTTTATTCTCGACTGCCTTGTTGTCGGTGTATAAAGGGCGGCTTGACAATGCGGAAGAATTGTGAGAAATTCAGTGTTTCGCGGAAATTTCAATGGTAAATACAAACCCCGGTTCCATATGAGTTGGGAAATTGTGTTGGATGTAAATATAAACAGAATACAATGATTAGCAAATCATTTTCAAACCATGTTCAGTTGAATATGCTACAAAGACAACATATTTGATGTTCAAACTCATAAACTTTTCTGGATGTTGTTGATTCGGTCCTCCGTGTATGCGTCAGCAAGAACACAGCAAAATGGTAAGAACGAAGGGATTTATTCAACAAAAGGAGCTATGAACAAAAACACTGGTACAAATAGAAAACGCAAATAAAAGCGCTAGCATGGAAAGATAGGTCAAACCAACCGGAATACAAACCCTTGGCACAAAGAGAAAAAAAAAAAAAAAAACTAGCATGAAAGCTAGGAATAAAAATAGAGCTTAGCGTGAGAGCTAGCGAGATAGAGAGCGAGAGACAAGTCATAAGCAGTTGTTTAAGAACAAACTAAGATCCGACAATGAGTGAACAGAACAGGGTGGTGATTGTGACGTCTCGCTGGCATCGTGGTGACGAGTTGTTCTCTCATGGGTGCAGCGGAAGATGGAACACAGCGTGAGGGTAGGGATTAGAATTTATTTATATAATTAAACAAACTAAGAACAAAAACACTTGCACAAAGGCACTAACCAAAAACCAACAGAACTAGCTTGGGAGCTAGAAAGAACAACGGGCGCTAACGTGGAAGCTAGGGACATAAACAAACAAAATAGCATGTAAGCTAACAAGTATACAAAAAAATAGATTTACCACAATGTTGGAAGAGCGGCATCAGCTGTTGCGTGTAGCAAGTAAGAGTCCAAGACTGAACGTCAAGGCAGAGACAGGTGACACTAAATGGGTAACTATGACAACGGAAACAAAACCAGGAAGTGTCACAAAGAACCGAGGAAGACAAATACTAGACAGAATGTGATAAACAGAACCAAAACCAGAATATGCCATGATCCAAAACGTGGATCATGACAGTGATTAGCAAAGACAGGTGTGCTGGAACCGAGAGTAACAGCTGAAACTAATGAGTGACCATGGAAACGAACAAAACAGGAACTAAGCACGTCAAACCGCAGAGTGATATAAAAATGGAACCAAAATAACAATATGGTGATGATCCGACCATCGGATCACAACAGATAAATGGCTTTCGCTTTGCATAGTAGAGCTTTGACTCGCACTTAAAGATGTAACAACAAACTGTATTTAGTGACAGTGGTTTTCTGAAGTCTTCCTGAGCCCATGTGGTGATATCCTTTAGAGACTGATGTCAGTTTGTGATACAGTGCAGTCTGAGGGATCAAAGGTTATGGTCGTTCAATGTTGCTTTCTGTCCATGCCGCTTACATGGAGTGATTTGTCCAGATTCTCTGAACCTTTTGATGATATTATGGAGCGTAGATGTTGAAATCCCTAAATTTCTTGCATTTGTATTTTGAGAAACGTTGTTCTTAAACTGTTTGACTATTTGCTCACGCAGTTGTGGACAAAGGGGTGTACCTCGTCCCATCCTTTCTTGTGAAAGACTGAGTAATTTTTTGGAAAGCTGTTTTTATCAATCATCAATCAATCAATGTTTATTTATACAGCCCCAAATCACAAATATCTCAAAGGGCTGCACAAATCATTACGACTACGACATCCTCGGAAGAACCCACAAAAGGGCAAGGAAAACTCACACCCAGTGGGCAGGGAGAATTCACATCCAGTGGGACGCCAGTGACAATGCTGACTATGACAAACCTTGGAGAGGACCTCAGGTGTGGGCAACCCCCCCCCTCTAGGGGACCGAAAGCAATGGATGTCGAGCGGGTCTAACATGATACTGTGAAAGTTCAATCCATAGTGGCTCCAACACAGCCGCGAGAGTTCAGTTCAAAGCGGATCCAAGACAGCAGCGAGAGTCCCGTCCGCAGGAAACCATCTCAAGCGGAGGCGGATCAGCAGCGTAGATATGTCCCCAACCGATACACATGCGAGCGGTCCATCCTGGGTCCCGACAAGCGGTCCATCCTGGGTCCCGACTCTGGACAGCCAGTACCTCAATCATGGTCATCGGACCGGACCCCCTCCACAAGGGACCGGGGGACATAGGAGGATAAAGAAAAGAAGCGGCAGATCAACTGGTCTAAAAAGGAGGTCTATTTAAAGGCTAGAGTATACAGATGAGTTTTAAGGTGAGACTTAAATGCTTCTACTGAGGTAGCATCTCGAACTGTTACCGGGAGGGCATTACAGAGTACTGGAGCCCGAACGGAAAACGCTGTATAGCCCGCAGACTTTTTTTGGGCTGTAGGAATCACTAATAAGCCGGAGTCTTTTGAACACAGATTTCTTGCCGGGACATATGGTACAATACAATCGGCAAGAATGTAGTGTTATTGTAAATTGTAAATTATTATTATCCCCAATCATGGCACCCACCTGTTCCCAATTAGCCTGCAAATAAGTGTTTGATGAGCAGTCTTCAATTTTATCAGTATTTATTGCCACTTTTCCCAACTTCTTTGTCACGAGTTGCTGGCATCAAATTCTAAAGTTAATGATTATTTGCCCCAAAAAAAATGTTTATCAGTCTGAACATCAAATATGTTGTCTTTGTAGCATATTCAACTGAATAAGGGTTGAAAATGATTTGCAAATCATTGTATTCTATTTATATTTACACAATTTCCGAACTCTTCACTCAGGTCCGGCTGGAAATCGGGAGAAATTCGGGAGAATGGTTGTCCCGGGAAATTTTCGGGAGAGGCACTGAAATTCGGGAGTCCCCAGAAAATTGGGGCGGGTTAGCAAGTATGTTTAACGTGCAAAATGGAAAATATGAATGACGACGCGGTGTTTATTTTCAAAAGTAACTCCCAATTTTAAAAAGGAACACCCGTCTAATTACACTCTTCAAGTTTGCCGGTCAACTTCACTATTCAGTGCCTCCAGACTGATAAGTAAAAACCCCGACATGAAACTTACAGCAAAGATGAAGCCGTCGCTGCCGTGAAATAATAATTCCTGGTCTTCAAACAACAGAATGTCGGCCTCTTGCGCGGACGTTGCGGAAAGATTACCTTTCAAAAAAAGCTCGCGCGAGGGCGAGTAATTACACGCCGCTGAGGTGCGTCCACGCTTTGCTTGGGATAAAAAAACCCGAGATGATTGTGTAGCTCTTGAAGTTTTATACTCCTCGGAGGAACGCTCGATTTAAATAATAATTCATGATTTACTCTTTCCCGTCCCGGTGGTTTGACTTCAAAGGGATGAAGCGTTCCTGGAGCGTCCAGGTTTCTTCATCTAATTAGAGATTCAATGGGTGCTGCCTATTGAAGCCGCAGTTTGCTCTTGTAAACAATCAATATTTCCCTGCTAGAAATGAGTATTTACGAAGAGGACGAGGCAAAATCTTGGCTTAAATCCCAAGTACTATCGCCGGTAATTGGCAGGAAATACAAATGAAGAAAGAAAAAAAAACAGCAAGGCAATAGAAACCTCGTAAATAACAAAACTCAATTTTAGATTTTTGTTAGACGCAGGTTTTTCTATTAAACAACCAATCGCAATAATACTTTAAGGTTACGCAATATACGATAGTAATAATATACATTCAGCCAATGATAGAGCATTTTATACTATCGACTTGGGTTGTACGGTATTAGTATATCCATCCATCCATCCATCTTCTTCCGCTTATCCGAGGTCGGGTCGCGGGGGCAGCAGCCTAAGCAGGGAAACCCAGACTTCCCTCTCCCCAGCCACTTCGTCTAGCTCTTCCCGGGGGATCCCGAGGCGTTCCCAGGCCAGCCGGGAGACATAGTCTTCCCAACGTGTCCTGGGTCTTCCCCGTGGCCTCCTACCGGTTGGACGTGCCCTAAACACCTCCCTAGGGAGGCGTTCGGGTGGCATCCTGACTAGATGCCCGAACCACCTCATCTGGCTCCTCTCCATGTGAAGGAGCAGCGGCTTTACTTTGAGTTCCTCGCGGATGGCAGAGCTTCTCACCCTATCTCTAAGGGAGAGACCCGCCACACGGCGGGGGAAACTCATTTCGGCCGCTTGTACCCGTGATCTTATCCTTTCGGTCATGACCCAAAGCTCATGACCATAGGTGAGGATGGGAACGTAGATCGACCGGTAAATTGAGAGCTTTGCCTTCCGGCTCAGCTCCTTCTTCACCACAACGGATCGGTACAACGTCCGCATTACTGAAGACGCCGCACCGATCCGCCTGTCGATCTCACGATCCACTCTTCCCTCACTCGTGAACAAGACTCCTAGGTACTTGAACTCCTCCACTTGGGGCAGGGTCTCCTCCCCAACCCGGAGATGGCACTCCACCCTTTTCCGGGCGAGAACCATGGACTCGGACTTGGAGGTGCTGATTCTCATTCCGGTCGCTTCACACTCGGCTGCGAACCGATCCAGCGAGAGCTGAAGATCCCGGTCAGATGAAGCCATCAGGACCACATCATCTGCAAAAAGCAGAGACCTAATCCTGCGGTTACCAAACCGGAACCCCTCAACGCCTTGACTGCGCCTAGAAATTCTGCCCATAAAAGTTATGAACAGAATCGGTGACAAAGGACAGCCTTGGCGGAGTCCAACCCTCACTGGAAATGTGTTCGACTTACTGCCGGCAATGCGGACCAAGCTCTGGCACTGATCGTACAGGGAGCGGACCGCCACAATAAGACAGTCCGATACCCCATACTCTCTGAGCACTCCCCACAGGACTTCCCGAGGGACACGGTCGAATGCCTTCTCCAAGTCCACAAAGCGCGAAGTCGAGAAATTCCGGTATTAGTATAGTACCGCGGTAATAATGAATCATATTTTGTCCCCCACGTCCCTGTCGTCATGTCATTGCTGGTTTACGAGCAGAGGAGCATGTTTGGCAGCGCACAATGGTAGAGATGGGCATCGCCACCACCAGCCGACCTTCAGGTTGTACAGGTACGACCATATAATCTCGCTAAAACACTAACAACACAATAAGCAGGTAAGGGATTTTCCAGAATGATCCTAGTACATGTGTCTAGTAACATCTGAATCGCTCCCACTGTATAGTCTTTTTTTAAATTTTGTATTTTTTCTAGTCTTTCACTCTCACTTTCCTCATCCACGAATCTTTCATCCTGGCTCAAATTAATGAGGGAAATTGTCGCATTCTCGGTCCGATTCACTCTCACTGCTTGTGGCCATGATTGTAAACAATGTTCAGATGTGAAGAGCTCCACAACAAGTGACGTCACGCGCACATCGTCTTCTACTGGTACAGGCAAAGCTTTTTTATCAGCCCCAAAAGTTGCGAACTTTATCGTCAACATTCTCTACTAAATCCTTTCAGCAAAAATATGGCAATATCGCGAAATGATCAAGTATGACACATAGAATGGACCTGCTAAATAAGAAAATCTCATTTCAGTAGGCATTTAAGCCTGTAGTTGCCAGGCAGTCAGCCTGGCGACATCATCCTCTACACACCCTTGCTCCATGCTGATGAGCCATGCTCTTTTCTCGTTCCGCGTAAGTTTTGTTATTCATGCCACAGTTTGCAAGTTTGGTTTTATGTCCATAGTTTATGTTGTAGTAATAGTCTTGTTTTGTAGCCAAGTGTGGAAGTTTGCTGCTTCCGGTTTCTCGGGACCACCAAGGACTGATATGACAAGCTTCCAAGTTCGACGATATTTATTTCCTTCAATAACAGTTTCTGCTTTACAGCAATTGTCTCACCTCCCAATGTCACTGTCTAACTTTCGGCGTGGTCGTCGGTCGAACTCTCTCTCACGCCGCCTCCCGCTTGCGGCCTTTTAACAGAACGACAGGTGATTAGACGACATCCACTCACCTGTCGCCAACCTCGAAGCCGGCCCTGCCACACCCCGCTTCCCCGCAGGCCACGCCCACCACACCAAGTTTGTGTACCTCCTCTGTGAGCGCCTTTTGTTTGTTCCTTTTTTTGGAGTTCCGATTAAAACATGTCGTTACCTTCACATCCTGTCCGATCCAGTCGCTTTTCACCTCGGGTAAACAAACCACGCCATAGTCCAGTGGTTCTCAAACTTTTTTTTGTCATCCCCCACTTTGGACGAGAGGGAGTTTTCAAGCCCCACCTGCCCCCATCGCCACAACGCATTCATTTATTTGTGGCGGCTCGCCAAAAATACAAAATAAAAAATAAAAATCGTCTTTTGACTCGCTAGACCGCTGATAAAAGCAATGGGACTCTGTCTGTGAATGGAGCTTGGAGTTACATATTATATAAATATGTAAATATGATATAAACATGTATATAAAGTGTTGTAATTATATTCCAACTCTGCGTTCTTCTTGGTCATTGCCGCTGCAAGAATAGAATAATAAAACATTTTTTTTAAGTGAAATTCCCTCCCGTTCACCGCGCCCCACCTCTCATGTCTCTATCCCCCACACTTTGAGAAAAGCTGCCACAGCAACTTTTGGGTTCTTCAAGTCCATCCATCCATTTTTCTACCGCTTTTAGAGAGTGCAGTGCACAACTGCGCGCACAACAAGAAGAGAAAGCGGATGAAGAAGGAAGATACAGCATGTTCAGCATGGTTAGAAAAATAGTAACAGAGAATAGAAAAAGGATGGACAATTCAACCCTTAACTCAACAATGAGTAGATGAGTGTTATGTGTGTGTAAATGTGTAAATAAATGAACACTGAAATTCAAGTATTTCTCTTATTTTTATCCATCCATCCATTTTCTGCCGCGTATTCCCTTTTGGGGTTGCGGGGGGGCGCTGCCGCCTATCTCAGCTACAATCGGGCGGACAAGTCGCCCTGGACAAGTCGCCACCTCATCGCAGGGCCAACACAGATAGACAGACAACATTCACACTCACATTCACACATTAGGGCCAATTTTAGTGTTGCCAATCAACCTATCCCCAGGTGCATGTCTTTGGAGGTGGGAGGAAGCCGGAGTACCCGGAGGGAACCCACGCACTCACGGGGAGAACATGCTAACTCCACACAGAAAGATCCCGAGCCTGGATTCGATCCCAGGACTGCAGGACCTTCGTATTGTGTGGCAGACGCACTAACCCCTCTGCCACCGTGAAGCCCGGTTCTTCAAGTCTTCTTTGGTGAATCGGAGACTTTGGACTTCTTTGGGTACAAAGTAGATAAACCCCCAATCCGAGTCCTCTTTCATCAGCACCCTAACCAGTCCGAGGAAGCTGTCATTCCCTGTGACAAAGCAGTATGGTCTTTATAGCAAGAATCAATATTTCCCTGCTAGAAATTAGTATTTACGAAGAGGACGAGGCAAATCTTGGCTTAAATCCCAAGTACTATCGCCGGTAATTGGCTGGAAATACAAATGAAGAAAAAAAAACAGCAAGGCAATAGAAACCTCGTAAATAACAAAACTCAATTTTAGATTATTTTCTTTTGTTAGACGCAAGGTTTTTCTATTAAACAACCAATCGCAATAATACTTTAAGGTTACGCAATATACGATATTAATAATAAACATTTAGCCAATGATAGAGCGTTTTATACTATCGACTAGGGTTGTACGGTATTTGTATAGTACCGCGATAATAATGAATCATATTCGGTCCCCCACTTCCCTGTCGTCATGTCATTGCAGGTTTACCAGCGGAGGAGCATGTTCGGCAGCGCACAATGGTCCCTTGCGAATGGCAGAGATGGGCATCGCCACCACCAGCCGACCTTCAGGTTGTACAGGTACGACCATATAATCTCACTAAAACACTAACAACACAATAAGCAGGTAAGGGATTTTCCAGAATGATCCTAGTACATTTGTCTAATAACATCTGAATCGCTCTTTCACTCTCACTTTCCTCATCCACGAATATTTCATCCTGGCTCAAATTAATGAGGGAAATCGTCGCATTCTCGGTCCGAATCGCTCTCACTGCTTGTGGCCATGATTGTAAACAATGTTCAGATGTGAGGAGCTCCACAACCCGTGACGTCACGCGCATATCATCTGCTACTTCCGGTACAGGCAGGGCTTTTTTATCAGCACCAAAAGTTGCGAACTTTATCGTCCGTGTTCTCTACTAAATCCTTTCAGCAAAAATATGGCAATATCCCGAAATGATCAAGAATGTCATTCCCTGCGAAAAAGCAGTATGGTCTTTATAGCAAGAACTGGAGAAGATCTGGATCACATCATCACAGTCGTACACACCGTTGAATGAATACAGCCAGAGTGCCAGTCTTTATTACGCTCCACATTTTGACAAGTTTTTAGTATTAGCACGTCTTCCCCCGACATGGTTTGACCTTGACATTGTTCGGTAAGTAAGCCCTCTCACGAGTCTGCTTTGTCATTTACTTGTCATCCGCATCTTCATCCTTAATCTGGAATAACAGCTTTTCCTCCAAATCCCGTCACAGCCTTCAACCAGAAGCTGCCAACTCACAACGGCAAGTCGAAGACGGACAAGATCGTTTCTGACAATAAGGGGAAACCAATGATCTGGGGCAGGGGGTCCGAGCGAGTTGTAAGCTGTCAACCAGCCATCCCATGCTCTTTGTGTCACGTATTATCACCTACTTTTGTCCATTTATCTCTTTTCCTTTTGCAAACCCCGTTTCCATATGAGTTGGGAAATTGTGTTAGATGTAAATACAAACAGAATACAATGATTTGCAAATCATTTTCAACCCCTATTCAGTTGAATATGCTACAAAGACAACATATTTGATGTTCAAACTGATAAACATTTTTTTTTTTGCAAAAATAATTAACTTTAGAATTTGATGCCGGCAACATGTGACAAAGAAGTTGGGGAAGGTGGCATTAAATACTGATAAAGTTGTGAAATTCTCATCAAACACTAATTTGGAACATCCCGCAGGTGTGCAGGCTAATTGGGAACAGGTGGGTAGAAAAAAAGCTTCCCAAAGAATGCTCGGTCTTTCACAAGAAAGGATGGGGCGATGAAAAAATAAACAATCGCTGCTCACTCTTGCTGCTTGTTGTCACTTCTTCTGCAGCTGAGTAGTCGCAAGAAGGATCACTAGCGCCCTCTACCACCAGGAGGCGGGAGTCATTTAATGACTCATATTTGACACACGCAGCTACGGTATATTAATAAAACATAGCTGCTTACTGTTCTTTTTAGCATATTCAATAGCTTGGACCTTAAATCCGACTAAATAGCTCTTAATCTTATTCTCTTAATGCGATTTCAAATTATTAAAATCAGCCTCCTTCATTTTGAAAATGATGACAGGTGAAGTGTCACTCGTGACGTGACGAGTTTGACCCGGTGGAAATTCTAGGCATATGCTAATAATTTGGTGAAACGAGTTTGACCCGGCGGAAATTCTAGACATGCGCTAATAAAAATAATATTTTACAAAACGAGTTTGACCCGGCGTTAATCCTGAGCCGGCGGTAATGCTAAGCATGCGCTAATTATTTTGCGAAACAAGTTTGACCAGGAAGTAATTCTAGTCAGGCGCATACTCTATACCCGGCGGCAATTCAAGGATATACGGTATTTATTTATAGCCTCTTCCTGCTCTGTCACTGATAAGAATATAATGGTAAATGTCTCCAGGTGTTTTATTGTTGTCGTCCCGTCCCCCCGTTACGGATTAATTTCCTATACAAGTAGGAATGATTAATTGTAGAGTGAAAATTTTAATAGTCAAAACAGTAAAAAAAAAATCTTGATGACCATTACTGCCAATTCATCCATCCATCCATCCATCCATCCATCTCCTTCCGCTTATCCGAGGTCGGGCCGGGGGGCAAGTAGCCTAAGCAGGGAACCCCAGCCACTTCGTCCAACTATTCCCGGGGGATCCTGAGGCGTTCCTGGCCAGACGGGAGAAATACTCTTCCCTACGTGTCCTGGGTCTTCCCCGTGGCCTCCTACCGGTTGGACGGAATCTCATTTCGGCAGCTTGTACCCGGTCTCAACCCATAGCTCATGATTATAGGTGAGGATGTGATCGTAGATCGACCGGTAAATTGAGGGCTTTTCCTTCCAGCTCAGCTCCTTCTTCACCACATCGATCGATACAGCCTGAACAGGACCATAATTGTTTTTAATATTTGTGGACGACTTTCCCTGTCGCCGCTCGGGTTCCACTGACCACCCAGGAAGGACATCGCTTTTAGCAGGTTTGACTCATTTATTTGTCAACAAGGCAGCTGTCTTTTGCGCCGTCGTCGCTCCCACTGCTCGCTCCTCCTTGTCTCGCTCTCCGGTCCGCTCTTCAGTCCGCCGCATCTCCGTCTCTCGTGTCTTGCCACCTGTCGTTCTTGCTCTTTAGTCGCTCCTTTCGCGATCTCTCCTCCTTCTCCCATTTATACATCATGAGGAGATGCGTTAATTGTGGCCCGGTGTGTGAGCCACACACCTGAGGTAAATTGCGGCGGCGTCTCTCCCGGCAATCCCTACCTCTCCACTCCGCCGCATTCTCCGCCTCCTTGCCGCCATCTTGGGCAGGGCTGTAGCGTGCCCTGCCCCGCCGTCGGCTCATCGGCTCCGCCTCTCCACAACATTATTAAACTCTTTTTTAATCCCTTTAATTCAAGACAATCATGCTGCCTGAGGCTGAACCAATCAGCATGCTCTGCAATATTGATATTTTAATTCCAGTTAGCCTTTTTTTATGCTTGGAATTGCTTAATTTGGGCCGAAAAATATCAACAGCATGCTTTAAAAAAATCTGTGACAGAGTGAAGCCTTCAGTTTCCAGGGACGATTGTTTTATGTTTCAGTAGAGAGCCTTCGTCGCCTACCTGTGTTTTTTTTTGTGTTTTGTTTGTTTTTCGCACTATTTATTTTTCAGTTAGGTATGAGGGATGAGCGCAAGGACGGCATCATTATCTTTGAAGGTTATGTTTATCATTTTGATGAACACTGTCGTGATCCAGCTGTGAGGTGAGTTCATTAAGTTAGGCGTGATTTGTAGACTAGCCTTTAGGCGATATTGGGGCGCACCGCGTGCTGAAAACATAAAAAAACTCTTAAAAGGTAGCACCGGGTTTTCAAAAGGGACCAACAATTGTGTATGTTTATTTTGATTGTTTTTTACACGACTTAAAGCAGGCCTGGGCAACTATTTTGACTCGGGGGGCCACATTTACAGAAAAAAAATGTGTCTGGGGGCCGGTGTATCCATTTTTGGGGACATTAATACAAAACCTCACAATAATGTCTAATTGAATGCTAAAAACATTATGACAGACCGCCTTTAAAAAAACATAATGGAATTTTACTTTTTTTTCTATGAACGATAAAACACTGCATATTGACAAAATAATAATGTCACACCCCCTTTCAATCGACATATTTTACAATCAAGTGAAACGCAATAAAAATGCAACAAACAGTGAAATATAAACGCGAGGGGTACAAAATAAACTCACTTCCAATCTGATATATCACTAAGTTTTAGAACTTTGTTGTGAAAATCTCCTACCCCGTCTGCGTCATGTTTTGTAATCACGTTCTGTTTTGTTTTGGATTTATTAGGCACTCTTATTTGTTTTGTCCCCATGCCAACCCATCAGTGTTATGTGTTCACGACTCACGCACCTGATTTGTCTGGACTCACGCACCTGTCATCACTGCACTTATTTAAGCCTATAGTTGCCAGGCAGTCAGCTTGGCAACATCACCTTCTACTCACCCCTCGAAACACCCTTGTTATCCATGCCGATGATCCATGTTCCTTTGTCATTCCAAGTAAGTGTTTCGTTATTCATGCCATAGTGCAAGTTTTTGTTTTATGTCAATAGTTTTGCCTTAGTGCAAGTTTTTGTTTTCATAGCCAAGTATTGAACCTCCGCTGAAAGCTCCTTTTGTTTATAACATTTGTTTTGTTTGTACTTTTTGAGTTAAAATTAAAAGATGTCATTCTCTTCACGTCGTGTCCGGTCCAATCACTTTGCACCATGGGAAATCAAACCACACGATAGTCCAAGTCATGACAGTCTGTGAAAACGCTTCCCGCCCACACTGCTTGGTGCCTCTTCTGAGCTGCTGTGACGTAGATTACCATAGTAACTAATTACATGACCATAGTAACTAATTGGATTACCATCCATCCATTCATCCATTTTCTTCTGCTTGTCCGGGCTGGGGTTGCGGGAGAAGCAGCCTAAGTAGAGAAAACCAGACTTCTCTCTGCCTAGCCACTTCGTCCAGGTCCTCCCGGGGGATCCCGATGCATTCCCAGGCCAGCCAGGAGAGATAGTCTTCCCAACGTGTCCTGGGTCTTCTTCGTAGCCTCCTACCGGTCGGACGTTCCCTAAACACCTACTTAGGTGGTAGTAACTAATTAGGTTACCATAGTTACTAATTAGATAACCATAGTAACTGGTATATCATCCAAAAGTGCAGATTCCAACCATTGAAATACTTTGTATAGTTCAAGACTTACGGTCACTGCACATCATAATGGAAGTTCCACTTTCCATCTGAAAGATCTAAAACAATTATTTGGTAATGTCCGGAGGGCCGGATTGAAAAGCTTAACGGGCCGCATGTAGCCCCCGGGCCTTAATTTGCCCAAGTCCACTTAGAATTTTCTGGGCCCACTGACTCCACACTACCACGTACTTTCGAAATGTTTTTTTCTTGATAAACGTGAAACTTTCCCATCATCTTGACCTTTGTGAAAACTCTTGTTTTAGCACTCAGTGGTTTATTGGGTAGCTGTAAGCACCGGTGGCAAACAGATGGGCCGGCACTGACAGCGACACACTGCTTGGGCAGCTGTGAGAGCGTGGAGGCAAGAGGTAATGAATAATCATCTACCACCAGCCTCCGACTGATTCATATTAATAACGAGCTGTTGTAATTACCTTTTGACAACTTGCCGGGTCTCTGGGACCAAATGAGACCGGTATGTTGTGATTTGGATCATACTGCTTGGTTCCTTTTCAGTGCTGAACAAGGAGCTGTGATGATTCTAATCTACATTTAACACACTTCTTTGTGGTCTAGATATGTGTTGGCTATGCATGGATGTCACGTTTTTGACCGAGTATGGCTGGAAAACAGTTCGTTTTGTGGTTCTGCAACATGACCAAGGCTATGTATCGCGCTCTGAGGTCCGAGTGCCAGCTTCAGCTTGTGGTGCCCAATACGAGACTTAAAACCAGGGGAGACAGGGCCTTCTCAGTGGTCGGCCTTAAGGTCTGGAACACTCTGCCTCTCCATGTTCAAACTACTCCCAAAGTGGAGTGTTGTAAATCTAGTCTTCAGACCCACTTTTGCAGAACGGGGACCTATGATGATTCTAATCTACATTTAACGCACTTCCTTGTGGTCTACATATGTGTTGGCTACGCATGGACGTACAATTTGCTCTACAGTCACGTTTTTGACCGAGTATGGCTGGAAAACAGTTCGTTTTGTGGTTCTGCAACATGACCAAGGCTATGTATCGCGCTCTGAGGTCCGAGAGCCAGCTTCAGCTAATGGTGCCCAAGACGAAACTTAAAACCAGGGGAGACAGGGCCTTCTCTGTGGTCGGCGTTAAGCTCTGGAACACTTTGCCCCTCCATGTTCGAACTGCTCTCAAAGTGGAGAGTTTTAAGTCTCATCTTAAAACCGACTTTTGCTGAACAGGGACCTATGATGATTCTAATCTACATTTAACTAACTTCCTTGTTGTCTACATTTGTGTTGGCTACGCATGGACATACAATTTGCTCCACAGTCACATTTTTGACCGAGTATGGCTGGAAAAAGTTTTGTTTTGTGGTTCTTCAACACGACCAAGACTATGTATCGTGCTCTGAGGTCCGAGAGCCAGCTTCAGCTTGTGGTGCCCAAGACAAGACTTAAAACCAGGGGAGACAGGGCTTTCTCTGTTGCCGACAAAAAGCTCTGGAACACTCTGCCCCTTTATGTTTCCCAAAGTGGAGTGTTTTAAGTCTCGTCTTAAAACCAAAATTTGCTGAACGGGGACCTATGATGATTCTAATCTACATTTATTGCACTTCTTTGTGGTCTAGAATATGTGTTGGCTACGCATGGACGTCACGTTTTTGACCGAGTATGGCTGGAAAAAGGTTTGTTTTGTGGTTTTTCAACAAGACCAAGGCTATCTATCGCGCTCTGAGGTCCGAGAGCCAGCTTTAGCTCGTGGTGCCCAAGACGAGACTTAAAACCAGGGAAGACAGGGCCTTCTCTGTGGTCGGCCCTAAGCTCTGGAACACTCTGCCCCTCCATGTTTGAACTGCTCTCAAAGTGGAGTGTTTTAAGTCTCATCTTAAGACCCACTTTCGCTGAACGGGGACCTATGATGATTCTAATCTTCATTTAACGCACTTCCTTGTGGTCTAGATATGTGTTGGCTACACACAGGTGTACAATTTGCTCCACAGTCACCGAGTATGGCTGGAAAACGGTTTGTTTTGTGGTTCTTTTCAACAAGACCAAGGCTATTTATCGCGCTCTGAGGTCCGAGAGCCAGCTTCAGCTTGTGGTGCCCAAGACGAGACTCAAAACCAGGGGAGACAGGACCTTCTCTGTGGTCGACACAAAGCTCTGGAACACTCTGCCCCTCCATGTTTGAACTGCTCCCAAAGTGGAGTGTTGCAAGTCTCGTCTTAAGACCCATTTTTGCTGATGATTCAGTGTTTTAGCTACTTCGAAATCACTAATCGCAATAAGAAACATATGTTTAATGTACCAAATTATTTTTGGGTTAAAATAAAGCCAAAAATGCTATTTTTTGTGGTCCCCTTTATTTAGAAATGCCTCAAAGTACCGAAAAGTATCGAAAAATGTTGGTCCCGGTACGGGTACCAAAATATAGGTATCGAGACAATACTAATGTGGATAATAACACTGCAACTAACAATTATTTTGACTGCGCCTAGAAATTCTGTCCATAAAAGTTATGAACAGAATCGGTGACAAAGGACAGCCTTGGTGGAGTCCAACTGGAAACGGGTCCGTCTTACTGCCGGCAATGTGGACCAAGCTCTGACACTGATCATACAGGGAGCGGACCGCCACAATCAGAGAGTCCAATACCCCATACTCTCTGAGCACTCCCCACAGGACTTCCCGAGGGACACGGTCGAATGCCTTCTCCAGGTCCACAAAGCACATGTAGACTGGTTGGGCAAACTCCCATGCACCCTCAAGGACCCTTCTGAGAGTATAAATCTGGTCCACAGTTCCACGACTAGGACGAAAACCACACTGTTCCTCCTGAATCCGAGGTTCGACTACCCGGCGTAGGCTCCTCTCCAGTACACCTGAATAGTCTGAACCTGTCTTGTTTTATTGGTTAATAATCCACACATAAAATACACCCCTGGTCCCAGGAAACTTTAATTATGACCAATGTAGTACCCTATAATTATTATTATAATAATTAAATGAATACCAACATATGTAGTATGAGCCACAATTTATGTAAAGTATCAACTGATAGAAAAATAAGTGCTTATTACATTTTAACAGAAGTGTACCGATACCAGTACCAAAACATTGGTATCAGGGCAAACCTCGTCTCCACCGAATATATGGTTAGTAGCAAATACAAACAGGATATTTTCTTATTTACAGCCAGGTGAGGGAACTGTTCTGCCAGCGGCAGCTTATTTTTTTTAACAGCGTTGTCAGTTTATTGAAAGATAAAACTGTTTTACAAGCTGCACCGTGCATGTATTGTGGTATTGTTTTACTATAGCAGAGGGTCATTTTAAGCATCTGGTACAAGAAGTTGCAAATGCACGCAAAGGTAAGTATGTCCGCCACACACTGACGCCACAATGTAATGATCTTTAATCTTTTTGGTACATAAATTTGCAATTTTACATTTTGAAACACTGGCTGTACGGCCACTGGAGTTGCAGACAGGTGGGGGTAGCAGCTTGCTATGGGGTTTGTTCTCCGGGGATGCAAACAGACTTTTCCGGACAAGGGTAGCAGGTAGAAATATATTTAGTTATTTACTAACACTCAACGAAGTACAAAAAAACAGAAAACAACCCGAAGGCAAAAAAACTTAGAACATGAAACTATGGACATGAAAAACAACCAACCAAACTGTGGCATAGAACAAACAAAACTTACCGTGGCATGAAACAAATAACTGGCAAAACTTGGAATCGGACATGGAACGAGCGACATGAACTGTGGTATGGCATGAAAAGAAGCAATGACGCCAGGCCGACTGACTGGCGAAGACAGGCTTGAATAAGGGTCTCTTGATTAGAGCAGGTGCGTGTCACCAACACCAAAAGCAGGTGAAACTAATAGGTCGACATGGTAACCAAACAAAACAAGGGAGCGCAAACAGGAACTAAAAGAGTCCAAAAACAAAAAAAAAATACAAAAACATAATCCAGACCAAAGATCATGACAGTTGTGGTATTCCAATTAACTGGAATCCAGTGTGCTGTGGGGCCCTATTGTAGTGAATCATAAATTAATAAAATCTTTAATGAAGTGAAGTGAATTATATTTATATAGCGCTCTTCTCTAGTGACTCAAAGCGCTTTACATAGTGAAACCCAATATCTAAGTTACATTTTAAACCAGTGTGGGTGGCACTGGGAGCACGTGGGTAAAGTGTCTTGCCCAAGGACACAATGGCAGTGACTAAGATGGCGGAAGCGGGAATCGAACCTGCAACCCCCAAGTTGCTGGCACGGCCGCTCTACCAACCGAGCTATACCGCCCCCGATAATGGACACCTGAAAGTAAACAATGTGTTAAAGAACATTTTACATCAGTCAATCTCGGGATCTAGATATCTGGTCAGGACACTCCTCACTCTTTTGTCTTCATCTTCATTGTCCATTCCTTTTTGGTGACTTTATATACTCTGGACCTAGACGTTGAGTCCGCGACATACATGGCGACAATAACTGATACAGTACAGTCTGCTTTGCCAGTCCAAATGCATTCAATGTTTTCTGTAGTCTTCCCTCGATGGCCAGGTAATACAAAACACACCATCCAAACATCCATCCATCTTTTTCCGCTCATCCGAGGAACTCCGGGCGGATCTCATCCATCCCCGGGGCCTAGCCACCAAGGAGGTATTTAACTTCCTCCGCAACCTCAGCCCCAGAAATAGGAGATCCCACCACAGATTCCCCAGGAACTGCTTCCTCATCGGAAGACATGTTGGTAGGATTAAAGAGGTCTTTGAAGTATTCCCTCCACCAATCCACAACATCCTCATTCGAGGTAAGCAGAACACCATCCTCACCATACACGGTGTTTACAGTGCACTGTTTCCCTGTCCTGAGGCGGCGAAAGAACACGCCCGCAATCGCGTTGTCTTTCCTTTGACAAATGGACCAAGTTTTTCGATAAGTGGAATCACAGCTGACCTGGACATTGGAAAGTTATCTTGCTGTCTGAGAAATGTTGTATCCCAAATAGCTGCAATTGCTTTCTCTTGAGGTAATCATGTGTGATTTCCATCACACATGAATGTATTTAGAACAGTTGATCTGCCGTCTCTTTTCTGCTCTGCCCCCCTCTCCTTCGTGGAAAGGGGGGGAACAGATTAGGTGACAACAGATGGCGCGCTAGCTGTTCAAAGTAGGAACCCGGGATGGACCACTTATTTGTGCATCAGTTGAGGACGTCTTTTCGCTGATGACTTGTCTCCACCCAAGACGATCTCTGACTGGCCCTGCTATGGACTGGACTCTCACACTATGATCTAGATGCACCGGTCGCTCGGGTGGGTCCACACATCTGCTTCATCAAGGTTCCTCATTGTAATCCCATTGGGTTGAGTTTTTTTCTTGCCCTGATGTGGGATCTGAGCCGAGGATGTCATTGTGGCTTGTGCAGCCCTTTGAGACACTCGTTATTAAGGGTTATATAAGTAATCTTTGATTTATGGATTGATGATTCCACAAGTGTCTGTACAGACGGAAGGAGAAACACAGGCATGTCTCGATGACTCGCTTCCAACTTTCTAGTGTTTACCTCCGAGTAGAAACAGGTTGTTATGAAGCCGGCTGGAATCAGTGTGTAAATGATTGATACAAAGCTAAGAACCGGAGATTCAAGAAATACATGGCGCACTTACCTATGTAAAAAATTAATCAAGTAGGGGAACCGTAAAAGATGGGTTAGTTTGGCTGAAACTGGGCTTAGGCTTAATAATTAATTATTTGTTTAAGGAGTTTTCCGGCTTAATGTAGACAGGGTCTAAAACTGCTCGCAGACTCACGCTTATTTGACGCTTTGGCATTGCTTAACACAACTATCCTACATTGTAATAATATTCATAGGTCAGAAAAAAGGAGATTCATCACAGGACCCCGAGAAACAAGTTTAGCGGTCTGCGTTTCTGTGATGCACTCTTTTTCATGGATTTCCAATCTCTTGGATTTTTCAGGAAATATGACACAATCTGAATGAAACAGCCCCGTTCAAAGGTTAGACTGACTGGGATATGTTCTTCTGTTTCATCATGCTCTTATTATAGCTTTCATTGTTTGAAAGCTCCACCGATCCCGTCAAATTCAAAAAGTAGATTGCCTAGCCGAGGTCATTGGTCAAGCCAGCAATGTGTCCAACTAACCCAGCTTTAGACCTTTAACTTCAGAAAGTCTTTGAAGGGAGAAACCTTGTCCGTTTTTACAATAATGCAATTTAAGACAATTGGGATGAATAAAGTCAAAGGTCTGTAGACAATACTGTAGCTTGTCTTTAGGGACTTTTTCCCCATTTAAAATGAATCATCCATTATTACATTTTTCAACCAATCCAAACCAATCAACCTTCAATTAATCAATCTATCAAAGTTTATTTTTGTAGCCCTAAATTGTCTGCGTCTCAAAGGGCTGCACAAGCCACAGCGACATTCTCGGCTCAGATCCCACATCAGGGCAAGAAAAAACTCAACCCAATGGGACAACAATGAGAAACCCTGGGCGATCGGTGCAATGGACGTTGAGTGGATCTACTTAATAGTGTGAGAGTCCAGTCCATAGTGGATCTAGTTAATAGTGTGAGCGTCCACATCCGTTGCATCTGTCGCCCGGTGGTTGGTGGTTCCTCACATCTGTAGTCATCTCAGAGGTTTCTCAATATGCCCATTGGGTTGAGTTGAGCTGGGTTGAGTCATTGTGGCTTGTGTGAGTCACCTGTGGCCCCCCCCCACTCTCCACGAAGAAGGGGGCGGAGCAGAAAAGAGACGGCAGATCAACTGGTCTAAAAGGACACATACTTTAAACACATTCAATTCATCCTGGAGATTCAAACAACCATTTTTTCCACGTTGAACACATTTCCAGGAATTCTTGTTTTTTTTCCAACCTTTTTTAGTGCGATGACTCCTTACAACATTTTGCAACCCATTTCAATCGTTCCACTGTCAAAACATTCCCATGAAATGATTAACGTGGACCCCGATTTAAACAAGTTGAAAAACGTATTCGGGTGTTACCATTTAGTGGTCAATTGTATGGAATATGTACTGTACTGTGCAATCTACTAATACAAGTTTCAATCAATCCTCTTAGTCAAGACAAAAAAACAAGTTGGTTTAAGAACTGGGGCGGTATGGCGTAGTAGGTAGAGGGGCCATGCCAGAAACCTGAAGGTTGCAGGTTCGCTCCCCGCCTCTTGACATCCAAATCGCTGCCGTTGTGTCTTTGGGCAGGACACTTCACCCTTGCCCCTGGTGCCGCTCGAACTGGTGAATGAATGATAAATGAATGATAGGTGGTGGTCGAAGGCTTCCGTCAGTCCACCCCAGGGCAGCTGTGGCTACAAATGTAGCTTACCACCACCAGGTGTGAATGAATGATGGGTTCCCAGTTTCCTGTGAGTGCTTTTGAGTATCTAATAATAGAAAAGTGCGATATAAAATCCAATCCATTATCCATTATCTATTATTAAGAACTTGAAAAATTCCCGGATTTCCCGAAATTCCGTACAACCAGTTCTTAATTAAAAAACTGTTCCTACGTCAACATTTTTTGACGGATTTGAACAATTCCAACACCAACCAATCCATCCATCCATCTTCTTCCGCTTATCCGAGGTCAAGTCGCGTGGGCAACAACCTAAGCAGGGAAACCCAGACTTCCCTTTCCCCAGCCACTTCGTCTAGCTCTTCCCGGGGGATCCCGAGGCCTTCCCAGGCCAGCCGGGAGACATAGTCTTCCCAACGTGTCCTGGGTCTTCCCCGTGGCCTCCTACCGGTTGGACGTGCCCTAAACACCTCCCTAGGGAGGCGTTCGGGTGGCATCCTGACCAGATGCCCGAACCACCTCATCTGGCTGCTCTCCATGTGAAGGAGCAGCGGCTTTACTTTGAGTTCCTCCCGGATGGCAGAGCTTCTCACCCTATTTCTAAGGGAGAGCCCCGCCACACGGCGGGGGAAACTCATTTCGGCCGCTTGTACCCGTGATCTTATCTTTTCGGTCATGACCCAAAGTTCATGACCATAGGTGAGGATGGGAACGTACGGCTCAGCTCCTTCTTCACCACAACGGATCGGTACAACGTCCGCATTACTGAAGACGCCGCACCGATCCGCCTGTCGATCTCACGATCCACTCTTCCCTCACTCGTGAACAAGACTCCTAGGTACTTGAACTCCTCCACTTGGGGCAGGGTCTACTCCCCAACCCGGAGATGGCATTCCACCCTTTTCCGGGCAAGAACCATGGACTTGGAGGTGCTGATTCTCATTCCGGTCGCTTCACACTCGGCTGCAAACCGATCCAGTAAGAGCTGAAAATCCCGGTCAGATGAAGCCATCAGGACCACATCATCGGCAAAAAGCAGAGATCTAATCCTGCGGTCACCAAACCGGAACCGCTCAACGCCTTGACTGCGCCTGGAAATTCTGTCCATAAAAGTTACGAACAGAATTTGTGACAAAGGACAGCAACCAATTCAGCTCATTCAGGACGAGATTGCCACTTGAAATCTAAACAAGGAAAATACAGTAAGTTCCGGAGTCATCACACAAATCCCAGTAATGTAAATCCAGATCCACAATAAAAAAATATATTTACCCACAAAGTCTGTGGCCTGTTAAGTTAGTGTCTAGCTACTACCAGCTGTCCCCCCATGCTGGGAGTCGGAACAATAAAGCCTGCACCCATGATGTCATCCAGGGAAACTTCCCAGAGACAAGTCGATTGAGAGTGAATTATTGACCTGCTCCGGTGGCTCATCTGCAGTTTTTCTTTCTTTAATGCGAACATAAGGCTTCCAGCTGTGTACGACAATAAACGTCCATGTACTAGCGGCGGGCCTGTGTCTGCTGCCGGAATGTGCTGCAGTTGTTCCGTCATCCGCTGTCTGCAAAAGCAGCTGAGGGGGGAGGGGGTTGTCTCTGGGTGACATCTCCATTAATGTTTATTACTTTGCTGTGTACCTTAAGGAGAAGCTTGTTGGAATGTAAATGAAGTGCAACATGTCTAGTTTGGGGTAGAAGCGCACTTTAGAGAGGAAATTACTTTTGCCACCAGGGAACGCGAACTATTGGCTTTTTGGACGGTGAATCAGTTAAAAAGAGGCCATCAAATATAATTACCGACAACTGTGTTTTTTTTCCTTAATCGTGAGTGTGCCCTCATGCACGCACTTGAAGTGTTCCATAAATGGATGAACGCGAAGGACATAAACTGAACAAAAATATAAACTAACAGTCCCGTCCAGTCCGTGGCGTTGGTTGTTCTGTGTGATCATGGATTTGTTACGGGGCTCGTATTAAGTTATGCTTCTCCATCCATCCATCGTTTTCCGCTTATCCGAGGTCGGGTCGCCGGGGCAGCAGTCCAGTCCTCCCTTGGGGATCTCGAGGCGTTCCCAGGCCAGCCGGAAGACTAAGTCTTCCCAAGGTGTCCTGGGTCTTTCCCGTGGCCTCCTACCAGTCGGAGGTGCCCGAAACACCTCCTACAGGAGGCACTCGGGTGGCATCCTGACCAGATGGCCGAACCACCTCATCTGGCTCTTCTTGATCTGGAAAAGCAGCTTTACTTTGAGTTCCTCCCGGATGACAGAGCTTCTTACCATATCTCTAAGGGAGAGCCCCGCCACACGGCGGAGGAAACTCATTTCGGCCGCTTGTACCCGTGATCTCGTCCTTTCGGTCATAACCCAAAGCTCATGACCATAGCTGAGTATGGGAACGTAGATCGACCGGTAAATTGAGAGCTTTGCCTTCTGGCTCAGCTCCTTCTTCACCACAACGGATCGATTCAGCGTCCGCATTACTGAAGACGCCGCACCGATGAACAAGACTCCGAGGTACTTGAACTCCTCCACTTGGGGCAGGGTACCTTCCCCAACCCGGAGATGGCACTCCACCCTTTTACCGGGCGAGAACCATGGACTCGGACTTGGAGGTGCTGATTCTCATCCCGGTTGCCTCACACTCGGCTGGGAACCGATCCAGTGAGAGCTGAAGATCTTGGCCAGATAAGCCATCGGGACCACATCATCTGCAAAAAGCAGAGACCTAATCCTGCAGCCACTAAACCTTATCCCCTGAAGGCAATCATATATAATTACCGACAACTGTGTTTTTTTTCCCTAATCGTGAGTGTGCCCTCATGCACGCACTTAAAGTGCCGCATAAATGAATGAACGCGAAGGACATAAACTGAACAAAAATATAAACTAACAGTCCCGTCCAGTCCGTGGCGTTGGTCGTTCTGTGTGATCATGGATTTGTTACGGGGCTCGTATTAAGTTCCGCTTCTCCATCCATCCATTTTCTTCCACTTATCCGAGGTCGGGTCGCCGGGGCAGCAGTCCAGTCTTTCCTTGGGGATCTCGAGGCGTTCCCAGGCCAGCCGGAAGACATAGTCTTCCCAACGTGTCCTGGGTCTTTCCTGTGGCCTCCTTCCGGCCCTTAGGGAGGCGTTTGGGTGGCATCCTGACCAGATGCCCAAGCCACCTCATCTGGTTCCTCTCCATGTGGAGGAGAAGCGGCTTTACTTTGAGTTCCTCCCGGATGACAGAGCTTCTCACCCTATCTCTAAGGGAGAGACCCGCCACCCGGCAGAGGAAACTCATTTCGGCCGCTTGTACCCGGGATCTTGTCCTTTCGGTCATTACCCAAAGCTCATGACCATAGGTGAGGATGGGAACGTAGATCGACCGGTAAATTGAGAGTTTTGCCTTCTGGCTCCGCTCCTTCTTCACCACAACGGATCGATAAAACGTCCGCATTACTGAAGACGCTGCACCGATCCGCCTGTCGATCTCACGATCCTCTCTTCCCTCATTCGTGAACAAGACTCCGAGGTACTTGAACTCCTCCACTTGGGGCAGGGTCTCCTTCCCAACCCGGAGATGGCACTCCACCCTTTTACCGGGCGAGAACCATGGACTCGGACTTGGAGGTGCTGATTCTCATCCCGGTGACCCGGTCGCCTCACACTCGGCTGGGAACCGATCCAGTGAGAGCTGAAGATCTTGGCCAGATAAGCCATCAGGACCACATCATCTGCAAAAAGCAGAGACAAAATCCTGCAGCCACTAAACCTGATCCCTTCAAGGCTTTGACTGCGCCTAGAAATTCTGTCCATAAAAGTTCTGCTTCTGTTGATGCAAAATTACATTTTCTGCAAATCCTGCCATGCTGACTTGCAACTAGGTCCTTGTAGGTAATCTATTTCAACATTGTTTGAGGTTCACTTTTACACACAGCTTAGTTGGGATGGTGCCCATGAAGACTTATACCTGTCGGCGATCTGATTTTTCGAAGCCGCCAAGCAAAAAGAAAGCAGTTATTAATATGAACAGTTATGGCCTTTTCATTGAAGCCAGCCTAAGGAACACTTGTGGAAAAACCAAGCCAAATACCGGATTTTCCTGGCTAAACAGAGCACTGGTGTTTTAGCTGCACCCACACAATTTCAAAATATATATATATTTTTTTTTTTACATATATTAGCTTCACCGGACTATAAGCCACAGATATATACCAGTACGAAATATTTTGTCATTTTTATTTGCATACCTTAATTTTTTTTCCAAATTGTGTCCTTCACACGGCAGTAAAATGGCTGATTAAACAAAACAGAAGTCATCGTCATGGACCCGCTGCCTGTGGAACTCCACGGTTAAAAGTTAAAGTACCAATGATTGTCACACACACTCTTGGTGTGGCGAAATTATTCTCTGCATTTGACCCATCACCCTTGATCACCTCCTTGTAGGTGAGGGGGAGCAGTGGGCAGCAGCGGTGCCGCGCCCGGGATTACTGTCACGTCTGAGTTTTTAATTCCACAAAAGGTGGTTTTTTTTTTTTTTTTGGGTGAATAGCGTTACCATGGAAACACGAAATGATCTGTTAACACCTTAACACAGTGGTCCCCAAACTTTTTGTATCCGCGGACCGGTCAACGCTTAGTAATTTGTCCCGCGGCCCGGGGGAGGGGGTGTCCTTTTTTTTTCTTTTTTTTTTTTTTTTCTTCTTTGTCATGAAAAAGGGACGTTTTTTTCATGAAAAAGGGAGTTTTTTGTGGTTGGTGCACTATTTGTAAGTGTATATTGTGTCTTTTATGTTGATTTAATAAAAAAAAATGCTTTGGAGCCACTATGGATTGAACTTTCACAGTATCATGTTAGACCCGCTCGACATCCATTGCTTTCGGTCCCCTAGAGGGGGGGGGGGTTGCCCACATCTGAGGTCCTCTCCAAGGTTTCTCATAGTCAGCATTGTCACTGGCGTCCCACTGGATGTGAATTCTCCCTGCCCACTGGGTGTGAGTTTTCCTTGCCCTTTTGTGGGTTCTTCCGAGGATGTTGTAGTCGTAATGATTTGTGCAGTCCTTTGAGACATTTGTGATTCGGGGCTATATAAATAAACATTGATTGATTTATTTTATTTTTTTATTTATTTTTTTTTTTTTTCTTAAAAAATTCTTCTGCGTCCCGGTACCAATCGGGCCACGGCCCGGTGGTTGGGGACCACTGCCTTAACAGACCAATATACCTGAGGGGAGGGGCTGTCAAGTGACAGGTAATTAAATATACCTGCCAATATTACACAATGACAGGAAGTTAAATAAGATTGGTTGAAAAACAATACCGAACAATGTCTGATTGTGGGCAAACGCTCTGAGATAACAACTTATCGTGAAAACCCTTGAGCGCCTCAAAGCCTAGAGGAACGTTCCAGTTTTGTTGGAATTCCGATAAGTGGAGAAATGGCCGAGTTAAAGAGAGTAGGGAAATATAAATTTTTGTGTGTTTTTGTTCCGAAGTCTTAACATTAGGCCTCACTGAGTTTTAGATTACTTTCTTGGCTTTGAGACCCAGCAGAAGCCGAATGGGCCACATGAGCTTCATAAAAGTGGCATTTTCTGAGAGAGGACGTGTGTCAACGTTTTCACCGAAACACATGACAGTGGCATAAAAGATTTGGCCGTGAGGACAGGTTTTTCACCAAAATAAAAGCAAATATTTTGAGACAGAGCAACAGAAAAGTGCGACAGCATCTTCAAGCCCTGCAGTGAGTGGTGAGACAAGAGAGGGTCATGGTGAAGTTTTGGTTAAGTTATGAAACAGAAATCATACATTGGAAGTAAATAATACTAACAAAGACACTTGTGAATATACTAGCACATTTGCTAATGCTTACAACACTAGCGCGTACAAATATGCATGGAAAACATTCCTACAGACATCACACATGGGATGTTTTAGTAAGTAAGAACTGTTTTAGTTATATTGTAAAACTTTCAAACATTGCTTGGAGTGATGAATGAAGAATCCTTTTGAGCAGTACATTTAGGATCAAGAGTAGACCTGACAGGACTTATACTTCCAGTTCAAGGCTTGAAACAGGAAGTACATATTCAATCTAAATCAACATTAGACAAAAAAAAACATGGAAAAAACACAAAATATGCAATATTTGCACCCAATATTTTTTTTAGGTGGAATATTTGAGATTATATAATAATTGGAGCCTTAATTTTGGATTTTGATTCATTATTATTTTTTGAGCAATTACACTAAAAAACAAATCACACTAAAATATTTAGGGATCCAAAAGTGTCCTACTTATTAAAGTGTGAAAAAAAAAAAGATACATTTTATTTACCGTTTACTGTTAGCGCAATAATCTCGAGATCAACTTCAGATATATCCGTCAATTTTAAGTTTTATTGATGTTTATGTTTTGTTTGTTTGTTTTAGGCCCTTCTTCAAAAAAAAAAAAAACAGTTCAGTTTTTTTATATGGTAAAAACACAAAATATGCAACATGTTCCCCCAAAAATATCTCAAAGTGGAATATTTAATGTGATGTCATCGAAGCCTTGAATAGGTCCATCCATTTTCTACCGCTTATTCCCCTTCGGGGTCGCGGGGGGCGCTGGCGCCTATCTCAGCTACAATCGGGCGGAAGGCGGGGTACACCCTGGACAAGTCGCCACCTCCTCGCAGGGCCAACACAGATAGACAGACAACACTCACACTCACATTCACACACTAGGGCCAATTTAGTGTTGCCAATCAACTTATCCCCAGGTGCATGTCTTTGGAGGTGGGAGGAAGCCTTGAATAGGTCAATAATTCAAAATGACATTGATTTTGATTCATTATTATTTTTCAACAAAAGCTTTGTGTTATAAGAGTAAGCATTGCAACAATTTCTTGTTACATTTCACCTGTTTGCTCTTTTATACCACTTTTTATGTTTTAAATTTTTTTTTTAATTGTATTCTTAAAATGTGTTGTGGGGCAGCCCTGTGTTAAGCAATGTCAGCTAAGATTTATCTGAGAGCCAGATAATTTCATCAAAAGAGCCACATCTGGCTCTAGAACCATAGGTTCCCTACCCCTGGATTAAAGCATACTATAATGTCCGCTACAACCCGAGACGTCAAACGCGACGTTTTCAACAGGACACTTTGCAAGAAATTTAAAATTGCAATTTAGTAAACTAAAAAGGCCGTATTGGCATGTGTTGCAATGTTAATATTTCATCATTGATATATAAACTATCAGACTGCGTGGTCGGTAGTAGTGGGTTTCAGTAGGACTTTCACTAGTGCAGATTTTGACCGTTTTTTTTTTTAACATTTGAGTCAATAGTTCTTTTGTGAATATAGAAAATGTTAGATATTTGAATTCAGCTCACGAAAGAAAAGTGTTGAGCGTATGCGATGACACACCCGGACAGCATGAAAGGTGAAGTACAGCAAAGATGGCGCAAGGTTTAGAAAATACTTTGCATACAAATGTTCCAATGGAGCCAGATGGGACTGCAGCAACTACAAAATATTGTCTACTTAGCAACCACCTGTCCACCTGTAACTTTGTGATCAATGGACTTTGCACAATATATGTTTTTACATTCCAAACGTGAAATAAAATAAAAAAAATGTTACATTCTTCAAAATAAATGTAATGTTTTTCTAAAAATGAAAATAAAAGCCAAGTTTGTTCTAGCAAAGATTTCCACAGAAGAAGCTTTTGTCACGACTTGGACTTGGGCGTGGATGGTTTTCCCGAGGTGCAAAGCGTGAGGGTAAAGACATATATTTTTTTAGCAGAGGTACAATAACTTAACTATGAAACAAAATCATCGCAAAAGCAAAAAGATGAACAGAAAACAAAACACTTGCACGATGGCATGAATAAATAAATAATTAAATGGGTTGCACTCGTATAGCGCTTTTCTACCTTCGAGGTACTCAAAGCGCTTTGACACTACTTCCACATTTACCCATTCACACACACATTCACACACTGATGGAGGGAGCTGCCATGCAAGGCGCCAACCATCACCCATCAGGAGCAAGGGTGAAGTGTCTTGCTCAGGACACAACGAGGTTGGTACTAGGTGAGATTTGAACCAGGGACCCTCGGGTTGCGCACGGCCACTCTCCCACTGCGCCACGCCGTCCCATACACCAAAAACTTACTTGGAAATAGACAAGGGGCATGGATCATTGGCATGGATATGGCGAGTATGATCGAGGGTAATAGATGGTGATGTTGCCAGGCTGACAACCTTGCAACTGTGGCTTAAATAATACTGTGGTGATTAGTGAAAACAGGTGCTTGACATTGAGACAAGGTGAAAACTAATGGGTTGCTATGGTGACAAAACAAACAAAAGTGAAGTGAAGTGAATTATATTTATATAGCGCTTTTCTCTAGTGACTCAAAGCGCTTTACATAGTGAAACCCAATATCTAAGTTACATTTTAAACCAGTGTGGGTGGCACTGGGAGCAGGTGGGTAAAGTGCCTTGCCCAAGGACACAACGGCAGTGACTAGAATGGCGGAAGCGGGACTCGAACCTGCAACCCTCAAGTTGCTGGCACGACCACTCTATCAACCGGGCTATGCCGCCCAATGTGCACAATGTGAACAACAAGTCCAAAAAAAACCCCGAACATGACTAAAACAAAACATGATCACACAGACATGACAGAGCCCCTCCCTTAAGGACAGATACCAGATGTCCATAAAAATACAAACAAAACATGATCACACAGACATGACAGCTTTTGCATTTCAGATGTCAGGAAAATCAGGATAACATGATCAAATCAGGTCATTAAAGCATACAAGTATGCTTAAAGGATCAGGCAATGGCTAGAGTCTTCAATGACATAGTTACCTGTGAAGTAGTTCAAAGAGCAGAACATCCAAGGTGAGGTAAGGCTTGAGGCTTTGTTTTGTAACGCAGGGCATCAAACAAAAATGTGATGCACTTTTAGGAATGTAAACTTGCCAACCGTTGGGATTTATGTGATAATATGCGTACGGAGGACGTGCCAGTTATGCAAAAATAATGACTCTGTGTTTTTGTCCTATGTCTGAAATCAATGCATGCTACTAAAAAGCACTGGATTGAAAATCTGAAATAAAGGCGGCTTCGATTAACCATTTGAGTGTACTGTAACTAATAAAATCTGATAAAATCCATATCGCATGGAGTGCCCAGAACTTTAATACACTGACATTAGTTTCTGTAATAGAGGGTACTTAAGAGCGACGACGTGTGACTCAGAGACGTTGTTTATAGCAGGTGAGGCACTGACGTAATCAGAATCAGATTTACTAATATACAGTATGCGCAGATTATTTGCCATTTGATTGGCAGCAGTGTACGGGTTATGTTTACTTTCTGCATTCTTTACACATACAAACTATCACCCACAAAATGTGCATTTCATTGAAAACTAAACACAAATAATGCTATCGTTGTCTTACTGTGACAGTCTTGAGCCGTCGTCGCTCGGGTTCAGTGGACCACCCAGGAAGGACATGCTTTTGAGCAGGTTTGACTTCTTTATTTTTCAATAAAGCTTGCTGCTTTACAGCTCCTTCCCCACTGCTCGTTCCCGGTCTGCTTTTCGTTGTCCTCGTCTCTCGCATCTTGCCTCCTCTTTGCTCTCCAGCCACTGCTGCGGACACTCCACCTCCTTCTGTCCCGATCTTTCCTCCTTCTCCCCTTTTATACGGCGTGAGGAGATGAGTTGATTGTGAGCCGGTGTGCGAGCCACGCAGTTGATCTTGCTCCTAGCGTCACTCCCGCTTCTCCGCTCAGCCGCATTCTCCGCCTCCTTGCCGCCATCTTGGGCAGGGCTCCAGCGTGGGACCGTCGGCTCCGCCTCTCCAAACTTTCCTTTACTTATGAATGAAGTCCATGCGCTGGTCCTTCTGGATAAAAATATACGTCACTTTAGGGGACAAAATCCTCCTTCACTTCCTTCAGTTTTAAAAGTATTTTAAGAGTTGAACGTAGTTGCCGCGATTAGCAGAGCTCATACTCTCATCTTTTCCACGAAGTGCGAGCTGCAGTTTGGCGAGGAAGCAGGTGGCATTGATGACATCTTTTAAAAACTCTTGTTTCTCTTTTACCTTAGCATTGTGGACACTGATGATGAGTCGCTGATGTTCATCCAAAGCCAAGTCTTTCCTCGTCATCCCATATCTCCTGCTTCTTTTGAAACTGTTTAAGTGTGGAAATGTAGTCATCCATGTTGAAAGTCGGGGTGCACGAAACGGAAAAAATAAGACGCTGCGGCACTTGACTCGCTTACGCCACCGTATGTCTCTGATCATGAGCGCCCATATCTTGAGGCACGAGAACTGTTTGCCTCACCTCAGACTTTTTTCTCTGCCGTTTTAATGGCTAAAAAAAACACACAAAAAATGTGTGAATGACTCCTGCCAGCGTCGTGCGGGTTCCACGGACCATCAAGGAAGGACATCTTGCTGAGCAGGTTTAACTCTTTTATTTTTTCAAATAAAGCTAGTCTGCGGTCGGGTCGCTTTTCAGCTCCTTCTCTCCTGCTCGCTCCTCGCTCCCGCTGTCTTCCGCTCGCTCTCTGTCGCTCTCTCTTTTCCGGTACAGCAGGCTCTCCAACTCCTTCTGCCCCGATCTCTTCTCCTTCTCCCCTTTTATGCAATGTTAATCGTGTGCCGGTGCTTGATCCACGCACCGAAATTAGATTGCGGCGTCACTCACTGCACGCCCCGCCTCTCCGCTCAGCCGCATTCTCCGCCTCCTTGCCGCCATCTTCGGCTGAGTTCCAGCGTGCCCTGCCCTGCTGCTCGTTCGCCGGCTGCGCCTCTCTACAACATGTTACTGGCTGCTGCACTTGACCCGCTTACGCCACTGTATGTCTCTGATCATGAGTGCCCATATCATGAGGCACGGGAACTGTTTGCCTCACCTCAGCCTTTTTTTCTGCCGTTTTAATGGCTCAAATAACAGACAAAAAATTTGTGAATGACTCCTGCCGGCGTCGTGCGGGTTCCACGGACCATTAAGGAAGGACATCTTGCTGAGCAGGTTTGACTCTTTTATTTTTTCTAATAAAGCTAGTCTGCGGTCGGGTCGCTTTTCAGCTCTTTCTCTCCTGCTCGCTCCTCGCTCGCTTTCAGTCGGCCGCGTCGTCGCTGTCTTCGGCTCGCTCTCTGTCCTCCGGTACTGCGGGATCTCCAACTCCTTCTGCCCCGATCTCTTCTCCTTCTCCCCTTTTATGCAATGTTAATAGTGTGCAGGTGCGTGATCCACGCACTTAAATTAGATTGCAGCGTCACTCACTGCACGCCCCGCCTCTCCGCTCAGCCGCATTCTCCGCCTCCTTGCCGCCATCCTGGGCAGGGTTCCAGCGTGCCCTGCCCCGCTGCTCATTCGCCGGCTCCGCCTCTCTACAACATGTTACTGGCTGCTGCACTTGACTCGCTTACGCCACCGTATGTCTCTGATCATGAGCGCCCATATCTTGAGGCACGAGAACTGTTTGCCTCACCTCAGACTTTTTTCTCTGCCGTTTTAATGGCTCAAACAACACACAAAAAATGTGTGAATGACTCCTGCCAGCGTCGTGCGGGTTCCACGGACCATCAAGGAAGGACATCTTGCTGAGCAGGTTTAACTCTTTTATTTTTTCAAATAAAGCTAGTCTGCGGTCGGGTCGCTTTCCAGCTCCTTCTCTCCTGTTCGCTCCTCGCCCCGCTGTCTTCGGCTCGCTCTCTGTCGCTCTCTGTCTTCCGGTACTCCAGGCTCTCCAACTCCTTCTGCCCCGATCTCTTCTCCTTCTCCCCTTTTATGCAATGTTAATCGTGTGCCGGTGCGTGATTCACGCACCTAATTTAGGTTGCAGCGTCACTCACTGCACGCCCCGCTTCTCCGCTCAGCCGCAGTTTTCGCCTCCTTGCCGCCATCTTGGGCAGGGTTCCAGCGTGCCCTGACCCGCTGCTCGTTCGCCGGCTCCGCTTCTCTACAACATGTTACTCGCTGCTTCATTTGACTCGATTACGCCACCGTATGTCTCTGATCATGAGCGCCCATATCTTGAGGCACAAGAACTGTTTGCCTCACCTCAGACTGTTTTTTCTCTGCCGTTTTGAACGTTCAACAACACACCAGACAAGAACGCACTCTGGTTTACAAGGGATTGTGAAAATTTTGCGATTTTGAAGAAAAAATTATCCAAATTGGTGAAGCTAAATGAAAATGAAAAACTAACAATTACAATAATTTTATCATTACATATTTTATTTCTTTGCATGATCACAGGTGAGGCACTGCCTCCCCTGCCTCCCCTGACCGCACGTCACTGCTGTGACTGCCTCGATCAATGTTTGGGCAGCAACTGTGAGGTATTGTTTTTTTTTATCAATGCAAACATGTAAAAAATTCAATTTCATTGTTAAAGGGGAACATTATCACCAGACCTATGTAAGCGTCAATATATACCTTGATGGTGCAGAAAAAAGACCACATATTTTTTTAACCGATTTCCGAACTCTAAATGGCTGAATTTTGGCGAATTAAACGCCTTTCTGTTTATCGCTCTGGAGGAGATGACGTCAGAATGTGACGTCGCCGAGGTAACACACCCGCCATTTTCATTTTCAACCCATTGTAAACATTGGGTCTCAGCTCTGTTATTTTCCGTTTTTTCGACTATTTTTTGGAACCTTAGAGACATCATGCCTCGTCGGTGTGTTGTCGGAGGGTGTAACAACACTAACAGGGAGGGATTCAAGTTGCACCACCGGCCCGATGATGCAAAAATGTCTGCCGCCAGACCCCCATTGAATGTACCAAAGTGTCTCCACTTTTTACCGGCGATGCTAAGACAGACATGGCACAGAGATGTATGGATAACCTGCAGATGCATTTGCAACGATAGTCAACGAAATCACATTGGTGAGTTTTGTTGATGTTGACTTATGTGCTAATCAGACATATTTGGTCGCGGCGTGACTGCCAGCTAATTGATGCTAACACACTACGCTAATCGACGCTAACATACTATTTACCGGCGGTGCTAAAGCAGACATGGCACAGAGATGTATGGATAAACTGCAGATGCATTTGTAACGATAGTCAGAGAAATCACAAAGGTGAGTTTTGTTGATGTTGACTGCCAGCTAATCGATGCTAACATGTGACGCTAATCGACGCTAACATGCTATTTACCGGCGGTGCTAAAGCAGACATGGCACAGAGATGTATGGATAACCTGTAGATGCATTTGCAACTATATTACGTTTCCTTCCACCCACGTTTAATGCGAAAAAAACACTTCCCAATCAACGGATTTAAGTTACTCCAGTGTCAAAAGATAAGAAAGTCCTGATCGTTTGGTCCGCACAATTTACCGGCGATGCTAACGCAGCTATTCGGCCATGCTATGGCTATGAATAGCGTCAATAGCTTCAGTTTCTTCTTCAATACTTTCATACTCCAACCATCCGTTTCAATACATGCATAATCTGTTGAATCGCTTAAACCACTGAAATCCGAGTTTGAATCCGAGCTAGTGTCGCTATATCTTGCTGTGGTATTCGCCATTGTTTACATTGGCAGCACTGTATGACGTCACAGGGAAATGGATAGTCGCATCGCAAATAGCAAAAATGAAGCACTTTAAAGCTTTTTTTAGGGATATTCGGAGACTGGTAAAATAAAAAAAAAAAATACAAGATGCCACTGGGAACTGATTTTTATTGTTTTTAACCCTTTTGAAATTGCGATAATGTTCCCCTTTAATGATGTGAATTCATGGCAAAAAAAATATATATTTAAATATTTTTCTACATTACGCATTGAGGCTATAAAGTGTGTTTTATCCGATTACTCGATTAATCAAATAAACTAGTATATTAACAAAAATATTAAAATACAAAATCTGGTTGAGTTGCACACTTTTCAGGTGTCGTCATTTCATTTTGTATTGGGGGCCGACCTCTAATACTCGAGCACAGCAATGATCGAACATGCATTATGTATTTGTCGAGTTATTCTCCGGGGCCATGTGCTCCTGAACAAGAGGACCTAAAGGCTAGGTGGCTCAAAGCTTTGCAAACAACTAATCACTGCAATGATCAGCAATCTGAATTCATGTGTTTGAGCAGCATTATACTGTATTTACCCAAGCTTGCTGAAATGGACTAAGTGGTACAAAGGTAAAGATGACTTCAATCCCCAAGAAGGTTAATATAATGTTTTTTTTTTTTTGCATGTTATGTAGACCACAAGGATATGTTTTAAATGTCGAAAAAAAAATTAAAAAAATGATCTTTTTAAGTACAAATTTTGCCTACTTTGGATGTAACGGTGATATAGATACCATGGTGTGGAGGTTGCCCTCCAAGAAGTTCTTCGGACCACCAATCATCATCATTAGAGCAAGATCTAGGTATCACAACAAAATTTATTTTTTCAAATAAAGTCTTTCAGTGGCTTTTCAGCAGTCTTTTTTTCTCTCGCTCTCGTTCCATCTTTCCTTTAGCTCCAACTCCCACTCCAACACCTCTTTCCTGCCTTTTAACAGAGCGACAGGTGATTAGATAACCAGGCCCAGGTGGGCCTTCTACGCACCTGTCGCTGATTTCAAAGCTGGTCCTGGCACACTCCGCTTCGCTACAGGCCCGCGGGCCACGCCCCCCCTCCACACATGGTATTGCGGTTTTCACAAAAAGTCTTCACAATAATGCCGTGACAAAAACTTGGTGAGTGTGGTTTTTGTCTGAGTTGGCCGGGCCTGAAATAAACTTCATCTATCGCAAGGGTCGGGAACCTTTTTGGCTCACTGATCCATGAAAGACAAATATTTCAAAATGTATTTCCGTCAGAGCCATATAATATTTTTTAACACTGAATAAAACTAATTGCGTGCATTTTTAAGTAATCCTAACATAATAAGTCTCTTTTTCTTTTTAATAACATTGTTATGCTAAAAGTTAACCAATAATAAATATAATACTTCTTACCATTAATGCGACATCTTGAACAGGTGCGATTAAAATGCATGAGAATGTTTTATAAAATTTAACGTCATTTTCAACACTGTGATTACCAGCGGAATTATTAATTACTTATTGTGTTAAGCAATGTCAGCTAAGATTTATCTGAGAGCCAGATGCAGTCATCAAAAGAGCCGCATCTGGCTCTAGAGCCATAGGTTCCCTACCCCTGATCTATCAAAACCCTCTGCGGAGCACGGGATCGGCAAGGAGGAAGTAAACTGTTTTGTAGTAGATAAGAGAAATGGTTTCTATTTTTGGACATTTCCTGAACAATTTCATCAAAAAAAACTCCATAACTATGAGTATGTCGTTAACATACACATAAACAAAACATTAAGGTTTTGGCAGAGGTAAGAAAGTCTGCATTCCACGAGCCAAGGCTTTTATCTGGAGCATTTGATATTAATGTTTGTGTTCAGTTACAGTAAGTCTCTTTTTCCCTGAACATTTCTGCCACTTCATTCTACATTTTACACTTTTTTGGGGTGGGGACTTGTACCATTATTGCTTGAATTCCGACACGTGACTCCTTACCGGAAGTGAAAAGCACGGGTGGTCAACCAACCTAAGATAGCTGTTGTACAGCAAGCAGCGTGCAAACTATCTGAGTATGAAAGAGGCTTAAGTCTTCCTACAAAAAGCAGATACGGGCAAAAAAATCGAACTATGCAATGGAATAAATATTTATAAGTTCTCAAAAAATATATATTTGTTGAATGATATCAGGTGCGTTCTCAGACCTATCAGACAACAACAAAACAGATTGTAAACTTGGAATAGCATGGAGGTCTACTACTTTTTTGTGTGTCTGGGTCAACAAAATTGGTATCATCGCCTGCTCAGTGGCCTTGTGGTTAGACTAGTGTCCGTCCTAGGATTGGTAGGTCGTGAGTCGTACCAAAGACTATAAACATGAGACCCATTACCTCCCTGCTTGGCACTCAGCATCAAGGGTTGGAATTGGGGGTTAAATCACCAAAAATGATTCCCAAGCGCAGCCACTGCTGCTGCTCACTGCTCCCCTCACCTCCCAGAGGGTGGAACAAGGGCATGGGTCAAATGCAGAGGGTGATGTCACCACACCTAGTGTGTGTGTGACTATTAGTGGTACTTTATCTTTAACTTTAAGACTCTCGTAGATAAATATGCTTAGTTTTTGCTCGGGTAAGGTGGCATTTCACGATTTAACTTTGTTTCTACTGGTGTTTGTTGTTGTTGCATGCGCCACATGCAAGGAGCCTGTTCTTCCCGTCCTTATCAATCAATCAACGTTTTTTTATATAGCCCTTAATTACAAGTGTCTCAAAGGGCTGCTCAAGCCACAACGACAAACTCTAAATAACTGCAGACGTCATTTATGATCATGCATTTATAATCGTTGTATTCCCTAAAACAGGGGCGTCGAACTCAAATACAGAGTGGGCCAAAATTTTAAACGGAACAAAGCCGAGGGCCGAGGTTGAACAAATGAACCTCTTAATAGGGACCCGAACAAGTTTTGCATTAAATATTGAACAAGCAAGGCTTATATAACTTTAGTGACATGCAAAATCCAGTTTCAAATAATAATAATAATAATAATAAAAAAATATCAATGGCACATCAAACACATTTTAAATAATTGTATGCCTTTTTTTCTATTTGCAATCTTCTGAGGTAAATATCATTTTTTTTCTACAGGCTGATAATACATTTGAAAATAAAATAACAATAATGAATTAACCAAACATTCAAGCCTTGAAGTAGCATGAGAAAATGCATGAATAGAACGTTCATTATTGGTCAGTTTGCTGGAAGTTTCCCGGAAGAGTTAGTGCTGCAAGGGGTTCTGGGTATTAGTTCTGTTATCCATCCATCCATTTTCTACCGCTTATTCCCTTTTGGGGTTGCGGGGGGCGCTGGCGCCTATCTCAGCTACAATCGGGCGGAAGGCGGGGTACACCCTGGACAAGTCGCCACCTCATCGCAGGGCCAACACAGATAGAGAGACAACATTCACACTCACATTCACACACTAGGGCCAATTTTTTAGTGTTGCCAATCAACCTATCCCCAGGTGCATGTCTTTGGAAGTGGGAGGAAGCCGGAGTACCCGGAGGGAACCCACGCATTCACGGGGAGAACATGCAAACTCCACACAGAAAGATCCCGAGCCTGGATTTGAACCCAGGACTGCAGGAACTTCGTATTGTGAGGCAGACGCACTAACCCCTCTGCCACCGTGAAGCCTATTGAAGCCTATTGTTATGTTCACCCGAAATGTGTTTATCATTCTTGTTTGGTGTAGGTTCACAGTGTGGCGCATATTTGTAACAGTGCTAAAGTTGTTTATACGGCCACCCTCAGTGTGACCTGTATGGATGTTGACCAAGTATGAATGCATTCACTTGTGTGTGTAAAAGCCTCAAATATTATGTGACACGCTGTTAGTATGGAGGAAAAGCGGACGTGACGACAGGTTGTAGAGAACGCTAAAGGCAGTGCCTTAAATGCACGCCCCCAATATAGTTGTCCAGGTGGAAATTGGTAGAAATTTGGGAGAATGGTTGCCCCGGGAGATTTTCGGGAGGGGCACTGAACTTCGGGAGTCTACTGGGAAAATTAGGAGGGTTGGCAAGTATGAGTATTAGCGGCGAATGCGGTGTTGCAGTGGCTCCGACGCTCTAATGCTAAATTGATATTTCCTCAAGGGCCAAATTAAAGTACACGGCGGGCCAGAGTTTGACACCCATGCCCTAAAAGTTTACCTCTTTTAGATTTGGATCAGTGGTCCCCAACCACCGGGCCGCGGCTCAATTGGTACAGGGCCGCAGAAGAATTTTGTAAATTTTTGTTTTATTTTACATTTTTTTAAATGTATTTATTTTTTTATTAAATCAACATAAAAAACCAAATATACAATTACAATTAATGCACCAACCCCAAAAAACTCCCTTTTTCATGCCAAAAAAATAAATGAAATAAAAAAAAAAAAAATTTATAAAAAAATATTCCGCGCACCCACCCCCACCCCCCTTCGCCAGACCGCGGGAAAAATTATCAGGCGTTGACCGATCCGCAGCTACAAAAAGGTTGGGGACCACTGGTTTGGATGACATTTGTTCTCTTTTATCTAGTTGGTGCTTTTCGAATCACTTGAGAAGTACAGATAATATCAAGACAATACTTTCAAACTCATAGCAATCGATAAAAGTCCATCAAACAAAGCTTTAACAAAGTGATCACGGCAAGCTGATGCATTCTTCGATTCTGCTCCCTTGGACCTGAGTCTGTACTGCTTTTTTTGTCGTTTGGTAACATCAAGCACTAATCCTTTCTTTTTGACTACCTCTCGAGGAACTCCGAGGAAATGTTTATCCTTTTGCGCGATTTGAACGATTGGTACAGCCGAAAACTACACAAGCAAAGGGCATTTTGTTCTTTGAGAAAGGCTAAATGGTGCCTAGTACCCATTGAGAACACAGCTAGCTAGACCACCACGCATATTTAATGCCGGACATAACGCCTGTAAAGTCCGAGCAATAACATCGTACCGTGAGATTTTGAGTCTGTTACTTCTACCCATTTCTACTAAAGACTGATCTCAATATTCTCTAAAATCTCACAGTAAATACGTTATGTGTTCTATGTTTTACTTACACTATATTGCCAAATGTCTTAGGCCACCTGCCTTGACTCTCATAAGAACTTGAAGTGCCATCCCATTCCTAACCCATAGTGTTCTGGGAGGGCTGTCCACAAGGTTGCGGAGTGAGCGTATAAGCATTTTCGACCATTCTTCCAAAAACGCTGTTTGTCGAGAAGGCCTGGCTCTTAGTCTCTGTTCTAATTCATCCCATCAGTGTTCTATCGGGTTCAGGTCAGGACTCTGTGCAGGCCAGTCAAGTTAGTCCACACTGGCCTCTGTCATTCATGTCTTTATGGACCTAGCTTTGTGCACTGGTGCTCAGTCATGTTGGAAGAGGAAGGGGCTCGCTCCAAACGGTTCCCACAAGGTTGGAAGCATGGAATTGTCCAAGATGTTTTGGTATCCTGGAGCATTCCTTTCACTGGAACTAAGGGCCCAAGCCCAACTCTTGATAAAAACAACCCCACACCATAATACTCCCTCTACCAGATTTCACACTCAGCACAATGCAGTCCGAAATGTACCGTTCTTTTGGCAACCCAGACTCGTCCATCAGATTGCCAGATGGAAAAGTGTGATTGACCACTCCAAATAAGACATCACCACTGCTCTGGAGTCCAGTGGCGACGTACTTTACACCACTGCATCCCACGCTTTGCATTGGACTTGGTGATTTATGGCTTAGATGCAGCTGGTCGGCCGTGGAAACCCATTTCCTGAAGCTCTCTGCGTACTGTACGTGGGCTAATTGGAAGGTCACATGCATTTTGGAGCTCTGTAGCAACACACTGTGCAGAAATTCGGGGACTTCTTTGCACTATGTGCTTCAGCATCCACTGAACCCTTCTCTGTCAGTTTATGTGGCCTACCACTTTGTGTTGGCTGAGTTGCTGTTGTTCCCAAACTCTTCCATTTTCTTATAGTAAATCCGACAGTTGACTTTGGAACATTTAGGATCGAGGGAAATTTCACGACTGGATTTGTTGCACAGGTGGCATTCTATAACAGTTCCATGCTGGACAACACTGAGCTCCGGAGAGCGACCCATTCTTTCACAAATGTTCAGTCTTCATGCCAAAGTGCTTGATTTTAAACACCTGATTCTGGTCATTTGGATAGGTGGCCAAATACTTTTGTAAATATAGTGTATTTCATCCTGAATTCCTGAATACCGTATTTCCTTGAATTGCCGCCGGAGCGCTAATTAATTTAAAAGCTCTTCTTACTCTGGCGCTTACCAAAGGCATGCGGTAAATTTAGGCCTGCGATTAAAAATTTGAGTGTGATGTAAGGATACCATCATGAAAAGTACATTTAATAAAAAAAACGTTATTATAAATGAATATAAATGAAGTTCATGCGCAGTTTCTTCTGATAAAAAGCAACGATAACTTCCTTATAGAAGTCTTCCTTATCTTTCTTCAGTTTTAAAAGTCTCTCTGTCTTGATGGAGATCTTCCTTTATTACCTCCTGCTTCGATTGAAAGTCCAGTTTAGAAAACGGTTTTATTTTAGATATGTAATCCTCCATGTTAAAAGTGCAAGCGAGAGGAAAACATTAACAGCCGAGTAGTCGCAATAAGGATCACTAGCGCCCTCTACCACCAAGAGGTGGGAGTCATTCAATGACTTATATTTGACACACGCAGCTACGGTATAGTAATAAAACAAAGCTGCTTACTGTTCTTTTTAGCATATTCAATAGCTTGGACTTTAAATCCTACTGAATAGCTCTTAATCCTCTTCCTTTTATGCGATTCCAAATTATTTAAATCAGCCTCCTTCATTTTGAAAATTATGACAGGTGAAGTGTCACTCGTGACGCGACGAGTTTGACCCGGCGGAAATCCTAGGAATATGCTAATCATTTTGAAAAACGAGTTTGACCCGGCGAAAATTCTAGACATGCGCTAATAAAAATGATATTTTGCGAAACAAGTTTGACCCGGCAGTAATTCTAGGCAGGTGCATACCATATACCCGGCGGCAATTCAAGGATATACGGTAGTCTGGGGGAAAATAACACAACTCCATGCACTAACATTGACAGTACTTAGAGAGTTTGGGAATGTTTGCATAAATTGTCAGACTTCCCGAGACGGAGAGTGTGGGATGTTGTGTTTCTTGAAATGGTACTCCAAAGCTAATGAGGGCTGCCTGACTAAATTGCGATCATTTCAAGTTTCTTGGAAGCCAAGGCACCAGAGGCTGAGTCACTCAGAGGGTCAACCCAATGTGGATTCCTTTCTAGTTGTGTGACCACGACATCACGCCTTGCAAAACTCAGTCATGTGGAGTGATGGAATAAGCGTTGTTTACGAGGGACAGACAACACAATCATAGACTCTGCAGACATCGAGATCCCAAATGCTCAGATGTATTAGCATTTTAAACAGGAGCTCATTATCACGATTTAATAGACCGCTTAGTCTTTCATCAAAAGAAACAAACGTTGATGCATCTCTTTGACGGATAAATGTCAAAAACGATTATAAAGTTGGGCGTCTGTTGGAAAGAAAGTTGAACACCTCAAACATATCTGGAGGAATTGAACGGCTGGGGCTACGCCACTGACAAAATTATGAGTACAAGTAGCTCAAAGTGACGGATCCTGAAAGCCGGAGCAGCACCTGGTTGATTGACAGATTGAGATGCCATGCATAAGCAAAAAAACTTCAGAGAATTACACCCCTGTGTTGGATCTGAGGAGAATTCAAAACACATGTTAACGTCTCAGAGGAAACCCTCAGGTCAGGGGTAGGGAACCTATGGTTTCTGGAGCCAAATGTGGCTCTTTTGAGGACTGCATCTGGCTCTCAGATTGCTTAACACGATAAGAAATGAGTATATCTGCTGGTAATCTGTCAGGTTCAAACACGGATGACATCTATTAAACAGACCAGAAGCAAGGAATCATGCAGAGACAGAGTTCAATTTGGCTCAATGAGGAGACGTGTTTTGGGGCTTGTATTCTAGTTACGGATCCAAACTACGTTCTAAAAGTCCAGCCCGCGTACTTCCTCTATTTATTTGACGTCATCGCTTCAAGAGGGATAAACAGAAAGGCGTTCAATTCGGCAAAATTCACCCATTTAGAGTTCGGAAATCGGTTAAAAAAATATAGTCTTTTTTCTGCAACATCAAGGTATATATTGACGCTTACATAGGTCTGGTGATAATGTTCCCCTTTAAAGGTTCCGTGAGTTTTGATGATTTTCCAGAAAGCTTTAGGACTGAGGGCTGCTTTAGCACAGACGCTTAACTATTCCTTTACTTTAGTCACCACTTGGACAGTTTTGTCTTTTTTCTCCCAGACCCGAGCACAATTCCTCCGTTTTCTTTCTCCCGGGCACTCCGGATTTGCATCGATCCTTCGGCGCTCGATCAATAATAATTAGAAAAGCATTTAATGACTTTGTGAACTCCTAACCTCAAAACTGCTCCACAAATGTACTGTGGAGTGGAAGCGGGAGGCCCGGCTGTTTAAGTAGAGGAGGCTTCCACTTCAAGTTGTTTGCAGGATATTTCAAGAGGCCTTTCAGGTTGAGATGAGAGGCGGCCGGGGGGGTTGGGGGTGGGGGGGTGGTTGGGGGTTTATACGGCACTCAGAGATGATGCCCCTAAGCAAGGTGTTTAAAATATGAGGCTCAAAACTTTGTTCATTTTATGTTTTGTATCATCATGCTTTAATGGCCTTTTTTTAAGTATTGATGGATTATGAAGACTTTTAGCTGATACGACCTCGTTAGCAATTTAAGTGCTCGGCTCAAACTGATGTTTTTAGCCTTTAAATCAATTCCGCAGAAATTAGAATAATGCACACTTTATGGTTGGTTTGCATCTTCATCACCGCCAAGGTAAGCATATATAAAAATATTTTGTTGCATTTATACAATTTGATTGTTTTTCCAACTAATACTAGTGCACATATACAATGGTGTACTAACATGTCACATATGTTAATTGTTAATTGATTAAATCTATCTTTACACAATGCACTTTTTTTTGTAAATAGAAGCAGCTAAATGGTTAAAGGGGAACATTATCAGCAGACCTATGTAAGCGTCAATATATACCTTGATGGTGCAGAAAACCATGTATTTTTTTAACCGATTTCCGAACTCTAAATGGGTGAATTTTGGCGAATTAAACGCCTTTCTGTTCATCGCGCTGGAGGCGATGACGTCAGAATGTGACGTCGCCGAGGTAGCACACCCGCCATTTTCATTTTCAACACATTACAAACACCGGGTCTCAGGTCTGTTATTTTCCGTTTTTTTGACTATTTTTTGGAACCTTGGAGACATCATGCCTTGTCGGTGTGTTGTCGGAGGGTGTAACAACACTAACAGGGAGGGATTCAAGTTGCACCACCGGCCCGAAGATGCCAAAGTGTCTGCCGCCAGACCCCCATTGAATGTGCCGGAGTGTCTCCACATTTTACCGGCGATGCTAAAGCAGACATGGCACAGAGATGTATGGATAACCTGCAGATGCATTTGCAACGATAGTCAACGAAATCACAAAGGTGAGTTTTATTGATGTTGACTGCCAGCTAATGGATGCTAACATGCTATGCTAATCGATGCTAACGTGCTATTTACCGGCGGTGCTAAAGCTGACATGGCACAAAGATGTATGGATAACCTGCAACTATATTACGTTTCCTTGCACCCACATTTAATGCGAAACAAACACTTACCAATCGACGGATTTAAGTTGCTCCAGTGTCAAAAGATGCAAAAGTCCTGATCGTTTGGTCCGCACATTTTACCGGCGATGCTAACGCAGCTCTTCGGCCATGCTATGGCTATGAATAGCGTCAATAGCTATTCGCTCAATAGATTCAGTTTCTTCTTCAATATTTTCATACTCCAACCATCTGTTTCAATACATGCGTAATCTGTTGAATCGCTTAAGTCGCTGAAATCCGAGTTTGAATCCGAGCTAATGTCGCTATATCTTGCTGTGGTATTCCCATTGTTTGTTTACATTGGCAGCACTGTGTGACGTCACAGGGAAATGGACAGTGTCTTCGCAGAGAGCCGAAAAGAAGGCACTTTAAAGCTTTATTTAGGGATATTCCGAGACCGGTAAAATTAAAAAAAAAACTTCAAAAATTACAACAAGTCACTGGGAACTGATTTTTATTGTTTTTAACCCTTTTGAAATTGTGATAATGTTCCCCTTTAAGAAATATGTAATCAAATATTAAGCATGGGCGGATGGATCCAAATATTGATGATATCAATACCTGGTAAAGTATACGATCAAAGCCAAAGTGCTTACATAAATATTGTTATTATCAATAATACAAAATATTTGCTTTTGTTTACACCAATACCGTCCCTATAACTACAGTATTTGTACAAACCCCGTTTCCATATGAGTTGGGAAAGTGTGTTAGATGTAAATATAAACGGAATACAATGATTTGCAAATCATTTTCAACCCATATTCAGTTGAAAATGCTACAAAGACAACATATTTGATGATCAAACTGTTATTGTTTTTTGGAAATAATCATTAACTTTAGAATTTGATGCCAGCAACACGTGACACAGAAGTTGGGAAAGGTGGCATAAAATACTGATAAAGTTGAGGAATGCTCATCAAACGCTTATTTGGAACATCCCACAGGTGTGCAGGCTAATTGGGAACAGGTGGGTGCCATGATTGGGTATAAAAACAGCTTCTCAAGAAATGCTCAGTCTTTCACAAGAAAGGATGGGGCGAGGTACACCCCTTTGTCCACAACTGTGTGAGCAAATAGTCAAACAGTTTAAGAACAACATTTCTCAAAGTACAATTGCAAGAAATTTATGGATTTCAACATCTACGATCCATAATATCATTGAACAGTTCAGAGAATCTGGAGAAATCACTCCACGTAAGCGGCATGGCCGGAAACCAACATTGAATGACCGTGACCTTCGATCCCTCAGACGGCACTGTATCAAAAACCGACATCAATCTCTAAAGGATATCACCACATGGGCTCAAGAACACTTCAGAAAACCACTGTCACTAAATCCAGTTGGTCGCTACATCTGTAAGTGCAAGTTAAAGCTCTACTATGCAAAGCGAAAGCCATTTATCAACAACATCCGGAAACGTGGCCGACTTCTCTGGGCCCTGAGATCATCAAATATCTTTTCTTCGTAGTGCATTCAACTGAATATGGGTTAAAAAGGATTTGCAAATCATTGTATTCTGTTTTTATTTACATCTAACACAATTTCCCATTTCTTATGGAAACGGGGTTTGTATATGTGAAACACTGGCTCGTTTCCTTAAGACAGCAGCGCTTCTTCTGTGGCATTGACACGCACGGCAAAGTGATACGGCTCGCAGAGGATTGAACAGTCTCCGGTTCTAACGATACTGAAAAAAGCTGGTATCAATTTAATTATCGCATATTGCTATCGACATACCATCCAAGTATTTTTTTAATCCCCCTAGTTGCAGTCATATTTTTTCAACCTTGTTCGTCTGCCTCAGCAATCTATGATACTTTGTTTCTGAAATCGATATCACATGCCGAGATGATTTGCATAAAATATATCAGTCTCTTGCACATACAAACAAACAAACCCTTAATCGCTGTGGAAATCCATAGTCATTCATTTTTCTACACTTCTCATCAGAAATGTTCAAATAGGTAACATTAGTTGAGCTGTAAAAATCCATTAAACGACACTGAGGGACACCAATAGGAGTGTTTATCAAGGGAGAAAACGCTTCCCTACACGAGTCGGCGTTTATTCATTGTCAAACCTCTTTTAATTGCATATGACGAGGTTTGTTTGAAAAGCCCTGGTTACGAGGAGAACAAAACTCCTCATTTTATCTGGGTGAGTCGCTCGAGAGAGAGAGAGAGAGAGAGAGAGAATATGGTCCGGTTGCCAGAATGTGAAGGATTGGCAGGGAGAAGCATGTTTGCATGTTTCTATCTGCCTCCAACACAGTTGATGGTTGTATGTATTCAACGCGGCTGTGTTCTAATTCTCTGTAGGGACGTTTTCCAAATGTTGTTCACCGAAAGGTAATGATGTGTTAAAACGCCTTCCATTTTATATGGATGTAAAATGTTCATTTTACATCCATATATATATATATATACATATTAGGGGTAATGGTACGTGTATTTGTATTGAACCATTTCGGTATGGGGGTTTCAGTTCGGTTTGGTTCGGAAGATGTACCGAACGAGTACACATGCCAGCAGCGACCGGGCTAGGACAACATGTAAAAGCCAGAGCTGGAAGACCCTCCTGCCTCGTTAAGATCTCCCGTTTGGGAACACTTTGGCTGCGCGATACAACCAATGGAGGACGGAAGTTTGCGGACATTGTTCAGCAGCTGCTTCTGACAACACGTCAAACATGTGTTGCACCTTTCCTGCTTCCGACTCCCAGACCGTAGTCGAGGAGCGCAGGGGAAACACGGGGCGGTATAGCTCGGCTGGTAGAGCGGCCGTGCCAGCAACTTGAGGGTTGTAGGTTCGATTCCCGCTTCCGCCATCCTAGTCACTGCTGTTGTGTCCTTGGGCAAGACACTTTACCCACCTGCTCCCAGTGCCACCCACACTGGTTTAAATGTAATTTAGATATTGGGTTTCACTATGTAAAGCGCTTTGAGTCACTAGAGAAAAAGTGCTATATAAATGTAAATCACTTCACTTCACATGCGTTGCACCTTTTCCTGCTTCCGACTCCCAGACCGTAGTCGAGGAGCGTAGGGGAGACACGCCTCCAGGGCGGATGTATTCTCGGGCGCAACACCCTTCACTCTACCCGGCAGTGGGTCTCCACAGCTCCGGACTCAAGGGTAAATGAAAAGTCCGGAAGTAACAAACAGTAAAGTCCACGTTCTGTCAAAACGTGGACTTTGTTTTTTTTTTTTTCCGGAATGCAAAGGAAAGTTGGAGCGGGAAAGGCGTGAAGGTAATGACATCTTTTATTTTAACACTATAACTACAAAAAAAGAAGCAAACAAAAGGCGCGCACAATGGCGGAGAACAAACTTGACTAATGAAAAAAAACTATGATCAATCATTCATCAATTAATCAATCAATGTTTATTTATAAAGCCCTAAATCACAAATGTCTCAAAAGACTGTACAAACCACTACGACTATGACATCCTCGGAAGAACCCACATAAGGGCAAGGAAAACTCACACCCTGTGGGACGCCAGTGACAATTATGACTATGAGAAACCTTGGAGAGGACCTCAAATGTGGGCAACCCCCCATCCGAAAAGCAATGGATGTCGAGCAAGTCCAACATGATACTGTGAAAGTTCAATCCATAGTGGCTCCAACACAGCCGCGAGAGTTCAGTTCAAAGCGGATCCAAGACAGCAGCGATAGTCTCGTCCACAGGAAACCATCCCAAGCAGAGTCGGATCAGCATCGTAGAGATGTCCCCAACCGATACACAGGCGAGCAGTCCATCCTGGGTCCCGACGAGCGGTCCATCCTGGGTCCCGACTCTGGACAGCCAGTACTTCATCCATGGTCATCGGACTGGACCCCCTCCACAACGGGAGGGGGGGACAGAGGAGAAAAAGAAAAGAAGCGGCAGATCAACTGGTCTAAAAAGGAGGTCAATTTAATAAATCAATAGATCAATAAACAAAAAAAAACTTGCTTGGCATGGAACTATGAAACAAGCAGCGTGAATCTTAAACATGGCATGAAGCAAAGTGGAGGTAGCATGGCATGACGTGAGTAAAGGTACAGGTGTGCGAGTGCAAAACATGAGATAGGTGCATGACATGAGGACAGGTGAAAACTAATGGGTAGTGTTGCGTTTTGAACAGATGTTCCTCCAAGGGAATTTAAGATGCTGGTCACCCCCAAGTTCTTTTGATGACACATAAACTGATTTTAAATTAATCCCAGACAGAATAGGTATTTTGACATTTTATTCCAAAGCTTTGGAGAGACCATTCAAATCGCATCGCCCCAGTTGATCTGACAACACTCTGGAAGTCCTGTCTTTTTCAATATGCCACTAGCCCCCCTCCTCTTCCCCTTCAGAGCGAATCCACAAATCTATTCTCCTCCTAAGCCTGGGACAAGAAAAGATAAGAAGGGTGTTATGGGTACTAGTCACATTCCAAGCTCAAGGTTAACACATGCACACCACTTAGCGGTTTTCAAATGTGACTAGAGTTTAAAAAGAAATAACTCTTGAATATGGATATATGTAGATATCTATCCCCGTCAGTAGTCATGGAAACAAAACAAACAAGGAAGTGCAAAAACAGGAAACAATGGAGTCTTAAACAAAACAGAACATAACTAAACAAAACATGATCACAAGACGTGACGAAAATAATTTTTTGTTTTGCTTTGACGTGAGTTTGATCAAATTACACCTGTACTGGCTCACCTGCACTGGCTTCCTGTGCACTTAAGATGTGACTTTAAGGTTTTACTACTTACGTATAAAATACTACACGGTCTAGCTCCAGCCTATCTTGCCGATTGTATTGTACCATATGTCCCGGCAAGAAATCTGCGTTCAAAGGACTCCGGCTTATTAGTGATTCCCAAAGCCCAAAAAAAGTCTGCGGACTATAGAGCGTTTTCCGTTCGGGCTCCAGTACTCTGGAATACCCTCCCGGTAACAGTTCGAGATGCTACCTCAGTAGAAGCATTTAAGTCTCACCTTAAAACTCATTTGTATACTCTAGCCTTTAAATAGACTCCCTTTTTAGACCAGTTGATCTGCCGTTTCTTTTCTTTTTCTCCTATGTCTCACTCTCCCTTGTGGAGGGGGTCCGGTCCGATCCGGTGGCCATATACTGCTTGTTTGTGTATCGGCAGGGGACATCTCTGCGCTGCTGATCCGCCTCCACTTGGGATGGTTTCCTGATGGCTCCGCTTTGAACTGGACTCTCGCTGCTGTGTTGGATCCGCTTTGAACTGGACTCTCGCGACTGTGTTGGATCCATTATGGATTGAACTTTCACAGTATCATGTTAGACCCGCTCGACATCCATTGCTTTCCTCCTCTCCAAGGTTCTCATAGTCATCATTGTCACCGACGTCCCACTGGGTGTGAGTTTTCCTTGCCCTTATGTGGGCCTACCGAGGATGTCGTAGTGGTTCGTGTTGTGGTTTGTGCAGCCCTTTGAGACACTAGTGATTTAGAGCTATATAAGTAAACATTGATTGATTGATTGAAATTCCTGAAAAAAGCACGGACAGTGGTGACACGAAATGTACAAACCTTGACTCCAGATTTCAATATCAATACAAAAAACCTTCAAAAGTCGACTTTTCAAAATCAGTTGATAATGAAATGCTTTTATTTACAGTAAAAACATGTTTGTTTGTTTTTTTATTGATACATTGTTGCTTTGGAAAACGAAAACCACACTGTTCCTCCTGAATCCGAGGTTCGACTATCCGTCGTAGCCTCCTCTCCAGTACCGGGAAGGCTGAGGAGTGTGATCCCACGATAGTTGGAACACACCCTCCGTTCCTGTTCTTACAGAGAGGAACCACCACCCCGGTCTGCCAATCCAGAGGTACCGCCCCCGATGTCCACGCGATGCTGCAGAGTCTTGTCAACCAAGACAGCCCCACAGCATTCAGAGCCTTAAGGAACTCCGGGCGGATCTCATCCATCGCCGGCAGTAAATCGAACACATTTCCAGTGAGGGTTGGACTCCGCCAAGGCTGTCCTTTGTCACCGATTCTGTTCATAACTTTTATGGACAGAATTTCTAGGTGCAGTCAAGGCGTTGAGGGGTTCCGGTTTGGTGACCGCGGGATTTGGTCTCTGCTTTTTGCAGATGATGTGGTCCTGATGGCTTCATCTGACCGGGATCTTCAGCTCTCACTGGATCGGTTTGCAGCAGAGTGTGAAGCGACCGGAATGAGAATCAGCACCTCCAAGTCCTAGTCCATGGTTCTCGCCCGGAAAAGGGTGGAATGCCATCTCCGGGTTGGGGAGGAGACCCTGCCCCAAGTGGAGGAGTTCAAGTACCTAGGAGTCTTGTTCACGAGTGGGGGAAGAGTGGATCGTGAGATCGACAGGCGGATCGGTGCGGCGTCTTCAGTAATGCGGACGTTGTATCGATCCGTTGTGGTGAATAAGGAGCTGAGCCGGAAGGCAAAGCTCTCAATTTACCGGTCGATCTACGTCCCCATCCTCACCTATGGTCATGAGCTTTGGGTCATGACCGAAAGGATAAGATCACGGGTACAAGCGGCTGAAATGAGTTTCCTTCCCTTAGAGATAGGGTGAGAAGCTCTGCCATCCGGGAGGAACTCCAAGTAAAGCCGCTGCTCCTTCACATCGAGAGGAGCCAGATGAGGTGGTTCGGGCATCTGGTCAGGATGCCACCCGAACGCCTCCCTAGGGAGGTGTTTAGGGCACGTCCAACGGGTAGGAGGCCACGGGGAAGACCCAGGACACGTTGGGAAGACTATGCCCCTCCGGGAAGAGCGAGACGAAGTGGCTGGGGAGAGGGAAGTCTGGGTTTCCCTGCTTAGGCTGTTGCCCCCGCAACCCGACCTCGGATAAGCGGAAGAAGATGGATGGATGGATGTTGCTTTGGACTGCAACACGAGCCGGTAAAGAATCATGGTGAACTGTAGGAGTCTGCAGTGGAAGCCCATTTTAAAAAGTGAGGGGGTGTGTGCTAATGCAACTCACTCAATATTGAATACTGAGCAGCCAGTGTTCATGTCTTGAGCTGTGGAAAATAATTATTGCTTTTAACCCGAATGATTCCGCACAATCGGGTCTTTTTTTTTTTTTTTGCTAATTGTAATTTAAGTAATTTGGTCTGCGATGGGAAATGCATTGTACTCTCCGGGCTGCAAAATGGCATCATAATGAAGCAGCACAATGAGAGGAAAAGAAGGAAATTGTCTGAAGTGCCCATAGATGGCCTGTAGGGCGGAGCACGGCTTGGGGCTTTTTTTTATTTATTTATTTTGCTGTTGTTATCTCAAAGCTTGCATCCGAGAGGACACGACTGTGGCATGTTTGAAGCGGCCCAGATGCTCGCAACGTGGGATGCATGTGGCCGGTGAAAAGAGATGAGAATACGGCCCCCGTCTGTGTGCCCAACCTGCAGCTGTTACTGTTTGTGTGCAGCTGGAGTTGGGGAAGAAGACAACATTGTGATGTGGTTTATAAGCTGCACTTTGCACACCATGCACTGTATGAACATTAGGCGATGGATTCCACATAGGATGGAGGCTTGGACATGAAGGAACCTACACCAGGGGTGTCCGGACTTTTTGACTCGGGGGCCGCAGCGGGATAGAAAAATTTGGTCGAGGGTTTAAAAGCCGACTGGATGTAATCAATCAATCAATCAATCAATGTTTACTTATATAGCCCTAAATCACTAGTGTCTCAAAGGGCTGCACGAACCACTACGACATCCTCGGTAGGCCCACATAAGGGCAAGGAAAACTCACACCCAGTGGGACGTCGGTGACAATGATGACTATGAGAACCTTGGAGAGGAGGAAAGCAATGGATGTCGAGCGGGTCTAACATGATACTGTGAAAGTTCAATCCATAATGGATCCAACACAGTCGCGAGAGTCCAGTCCAAAGCGGATCAAACACAGCAGCGAGAGTCCCGTTCACAGTAAAGTAGTGTTGTCTCGACACCGATGTTTTGGTACAGAAACCACAATTATTTACTATTATATATATACAATTATTTATTATTGTCTTTATTTTAACAAAAAATTTTACCGTATTTCCTTTGAATTGCCGCCGGGGCGCTAATTGATTCAAAACCTCTTCTCACTCCGGCGCTTACCAAAGGCATGCGGTAAATTTAGGCCTGTGCTTATAAATTTGAGTGTGATGTAAGGACACCATCATAATAAAAAAAACTTTATTATGGTCTCAGCTTTACTTATAAATGAATTCCATGCGCAGCTCCTTCTGATCAAAAGCATGGATAACTTGTTTATAGAAGTCTTCCTTATCTTTCTTCAGTTTTAAAAGTCTCTCTGTCTCGATGGAGATCTTCCTTTATTACCCCCTGCTTCGATTGAAAGTCCAGTTTAGAAAACTGTTTTATTTTAGATATGTAATCCTCCATGTTAAAAGTGCAAGCGAGAGGAAAAAATAAACGATCGCTGCTCTACCACCAGGAGGCAGGAGTCATTTAATAACTCATATTTGACACACGCGGCTACCATGAATTGATTAACGTGGACCCCGACTTAAACAAGTTGAAAAACTTATTCGGGTGTTACCATTTAGTGGTCAATTGTACGGAATATGTACTGTACTGTGCAATCTACTAATAAAAGTATCAATCAATCAATCAATCAATCAAAAACGGTATACTGATAAGACATAGCTGCTTACTGTTCTTTTTAGCATATTCAAAAGCTTGGACCCTAAATTTGACTGAATAGCTCTTGATCTTCTTCCCTTTATGCGATTTCAAATTATTGAAATCAGCCTCCTCCATTTTGAAAATGATGACAGGTGAAGTGTCACTCGTGACGTGACGTGACGAGTTTGACCCGGTGGGATTTCAAAGCATATGCCAATTATTTGGCGAAACAAGTTTGACCCGGCGGAAATTCTAGACATGCGCTATTAAAAATAATATTTTGCGAAACGAGTTTGACCCGGCAGTAATTAAAGGAAATATTCAAGGAAATAAGCTACGTTTATCATTAGCAAGTTTGTCCTTAAATGACTGCGATGAGGTGGCGACTTGTCCAGGGTGTAAACCGCCTTCCGCTTGATTGTAGCTGAGATAGGCACCAGCGACCCCAAAGGGAATAAGCGGTAGTAAAAGGATGGATGGATGGGTCCTTAAATGAAATAGTGAACATACTGTAAAACATATCTTTTTCTGCTTATCCGAGGTCGGGTCGCGGGGGCAGCAACCTAAGCAGGGAAGCCCAGACTTTTCTCTCCCCAGCTACTTCGTCCAGGTCTTCCCGGGGGAGAAACCCTAATAAAACAGAAATATTTTTTTTCCGCCCTATTTTCATACATTTTTGAAAAACTCCAGGTAGCCACAAGGATGGTGCTAAAGAGCCACATAAAACGTTGTTGAATTTATTGCGATTGTTGCGAAAACTTGTGGTCCTCATCACTGAACTGCACCCATTTGGCGTACCAGGTGCAAATCTCGCCGCCCTTGCACCTGATGGAATGTCGGGGTGAGAACTCGGCCCGACCTTCCAAATTGGAACATATTGAGCCAAGCAAAATAGGAACGAGTGACAAAAACATTTGATTATCTCCCTCCCAGAGAGAACGGGAGAGAGAGAAAGAGAGAAGGAGAGAGAGAGAAAACAATTACCAGCCGGTAATTATAAAAAACTTTTGCGACTCAGCAGAGCGACAAGATGAGGCAAATGGAAGATGAATTTTAGCAGAGGAGGGGGTTGGTGCGGGTGGTGCCTCCTTGTTACTTTCCAAATGTTTTAATGAAATGCAAATTCAATGAATTTGATGAATCTTTGAGGGAGGGCTGATGCCTGCTGGCTGCAACAGCGGGACACCCGTTGGCAACTTTGTTCTCAGGCATTTTCTGCACAATGATTAATTCTTCTAAATAGGCCCAACTTGACACCCTGGCTTACTCCAGTAGTCTCCCTTTGTTTATCTCTCTGTCTGTTCAAGTTTTGAATTTCACTTGGAGATTAATCAAGCGTCTCTCTCTCTCTATCTCTCTCTCCATCCGGTCTTCTGCTTATCTGCGCTGTGGAGGTCGCAGTTTGTGCGTAAGCCCAGACTTTTCCGGTGCACGACCACCCGCCTCCGGTTCCTCGAGGGGGACAACGAGGCCAGCTGCGAGACATAACACTGCCAGCCTGTTGGAGATCTATTGTTTGTGTTGTGTGTGTGTGTGTGGGGGGGGGGGGGGGGGGGGGGGAGATACTCATACTTGCCAACCTTGAGTCCTCCGATTTCGGGTTGTGGGGGGGTGGGGTGTCGGAGGGGCGTGGTCGGGGGGGTGGGGGGGGTGGGGGGGGTATGGTTAAGAGGCAAGGAGTATATTTACAGCTAGAATTCACCAAGTTAAGTATTTCATATTTACATATATATATATATATTTTTTTTTATACATATATAAATAAGAAATTCTTGACTTTCACTTTGATTTCTATTTTACTGTTTTAATTGATTTTACCCTTTAAAATAGTTTTTAATCATATTTGTTTTTATTGCTTTTATATTTATTTATTTTTTGTTTTTATTCAGTCATTGGTGGAGCATAATATATAAATATATATATATATATATATATATATATACTTTTTTTATTTTATTTTATTTTTTTATTTCTTTTAATTTTTTTTTTACAATTGTTTTTAACATGGGTGTGCAGCACTTTGGAAACGTTATTGTTGTTTAAATGTGCTATATAAATAAAGTGGATTGGATTGGATTCAGTGAATTCCAGCTATATATATATATATATATATATATATATATATATATATATATATATATATATATATATATACATATATGTATATGTATATGTATATATATATATATATATATATATATATATATATGTGTATAAATATATATATATATATATATATATATATATATATATATATATATATATATATATATATGTAGCTGAGATAGGCGCCAGCGCCCCCCGCGACCCCAAAAGGGAATAAGCGGTAGAAATGGATGGATGGATGGATGGATGGATTTATATATATATATATATATATATATATATATGTATATATATATATATATATATATATATATTTAAAATCGGGCAGAAGGCGGTGTACACCCGATTGTAGCGAGATAGGCACCAGAGCCCCCCGCGACCCCAAAGGAAATAAGCAGTAGAAAATGGATGGATGGATGGATACATATATATATAAAAGGATAAGAGAACCCACACCAAAGAAGAATGAAAAACACATTTCGGGAGAACATCCGCACCGTAACACAACATAAACGCAACAGAACAAATACCCAGAACCCCTTGCAGCACTAACTCTTCCGGGATGCTACAATGTACCCTATTACCACTAAACCCCCCCACCTCAACCACCATCTCCCGAATTCGGAGGTCTTTAGTTGGCAAGTATGGTATATATATATATATATATATATATATATATATATATATATATATATATATATATATATATATATATATATATATTCAAGCACATTTCAAACTGAGTGCACCACAGGGCTTAGTGACTGTGTTAGTGCGTTTGTCGGCAGGGTGGAAATGAGCACAGTTGTTGTTTTGGATTTGTTGATCCGCCTCCGCTTGGGATGGTTTCCTGATGGCTCCGCTGTGAACGGGACTCTCGCTGCTGTGTTGGATCCGCTTTGGACTGGACTCTCGCGACTGTGTTGGATCCATTGTGGATTGAACTTTCACAGTATCATGTTAGACCCGCTTTCCTCCTCTCCAAGGTTCTCATTGTCATCATTGTCACCGACGTCCCACTGGGTGTGAGTTTTCCTTGCCCTAATGTGGGCCTACCGAGGATGTCGTAGTGGTTTGTGTTGTGGTTTGTGCAGCCCTTTGAGACACTAGTGATTTAGGGTTATATAAGTAAACATTGATTGATTGATTGATTGTTTTCATCAAGTTATGTTTCTTTGATTCACAGTAGTGTATAACACTTAATAGGCAACATTATTTATATAGCACATTTACAACAATTTTTAAATTGAACCAAAGTGCTTTACAGGTTAAAAACCATTGAGCAAAAAAAAAAAAAACTAAACAAAAACAAACAAAGAACATAAACAATGAATGAGCTAAAGGGGTCGAATTAAAATTAAAACGTTTCCAAATAAAAATATTGTATATACATGGACTTTTTGGGGGACTGGAACTGTTACATTTCAAAAGCCTGTTCAAGAGATGATTAGGTTTATGTATCGTGTTTGAGCGTTATATTACATTTCTGTAATGTTTTTATGTCATTTTATTGGGACTTAAATAACTCGTTTGAAAAAGTGAAGTGAATTATATTTATATAGCGCTTTTCTCAAGTGACTCAAAGCGCTTTACATAGTGGAACCCAATATCCAAGTCACATTTAAGCCAGTGTGGGTGGCACTGGGAGCAGGTGGGTAAAGTGTCTTGCCCAAGGAAACTAGGATGGCACAAGCGGGAATCGAACCTGCAACCCTCAAGTTGCTGGCACTGCCACTCTACCAACCGAGCTATGCTCGGAGATATATATATATATATATATATATATATATATATATATATATATATACATACAGACATACATATATGTATATACATTATATATATATATGTATGTATGTATGTACAGACATACACAAATATATATATATATATATATATATATATATATATATATATATATATATATATATATATATATATATATACATATATAGATACATGTATATGTATACATATATATGGATACATGTTTATGTATGCATATATATATATATATATATATATATATATATATATATATATATATATATACATGTATATAAATGTATGTATATGTATGTATGTATGTATATATATACATATATATAGATACATGTATATGTATGCATATATATATATATATATATATATATGCATACATAAACATGTATCCATATATATGTATACATATACATGTATCTATATATGTATATATATATATACATTCATACATATATATATATATATACATAAACATCCATATAGATATCAGTATGTCTGTATATATATATATATGTATTTATATATATATATATATATTTGTGTATGTCTGTACATACATACATACATATATATATATAATGTATATACATATATGTATGTCTGTATATATATATATATATATATATATATATATATATATATATATATATATATATATATATATATATATGTTTTATGTCCTTGCAAAAGAGAATTAGAAATTAATAATGTGTTCGAGATGCTTTGGGTAAATCGGTATCGTAAAATATCCGACATAATTCAAGCACGTGCATCGGAGAGTCTGCCTTCATGCATTTCGCTTTAAAGCTCGAAGTGTTCGGATACGGCCGTTTCCCATTTCCCTTTGAGAGTGTAATAAAAAGATAAGCATCGCGACATCTTTAAGGGCTTGTTCATACCCTTGATCTTTAGTTCAAGTGCCCATTCACACGTCATGAAATACAACCCGGGCGCTGAAACCTAACACAAATTCGTCAGGTCTCCCCGGAACTGCTGCAGACAGAACCGGCCCTCATTAGTATTTTGACGGTGCTTCCATGACGTGACCGTGGCAGGGGACGCTGCCAAGCTGTTCCTATAGATCAGACGATAGCTAGCTGCTAATTGGATTAGCTTGGCTGGACACTCATGTCAGGACGGCTCTCATGAGGTCCGCTCAAAACGCTTGTTCTTTGTCTTTGAGCGCCGATAATTACGTCCGAAAGAGAGCCATTGATCCGGAAATACAAACTGAGCAAAACAACATCTTATTGAAAACGCCTTGTTTAGAGATTCGAAAGTACTTGGCACAAATCAATCAATCAATCAATGTTTATTTATATAGCCCCAAATCACAAATGTCTCAAAGGGCTGCACAAATCATTACGACTACGACATCCTCGGAAGAACCCACAAAAAGGGCAAGGAAAACTCACACCCAGTGGGCAGGGAGAATTCACATCCAGTGGGACGCCAGTGACAATGCTGACTATGAGAAACCTTGGAGAGGACCTCAGATGTGGGCAACCCCGCCCCCTTCTAGAGGACCAAAAGCAATGGATGTCGAGCGGGTCTAACATGATACTGTGAAAGTTCAATCCATAGTGGCTCCAACACAGCCGCGAGAGTTCAGTTCAAAGCGGATCCAAGACAGCAGCGAGAGTCCCGTCCACAGGAAACCATCTCAAGCGGAGGCGGATCAGCAGCGTAGAGATGTCCCCAACCGATACACAGGCGAGCGGTCCATCCTGGGTCCCGACTCTGGACAGCCAGTACTTCATCCATGGTCATTGGACCGGACCCCCTCCACAAGGGAGGGGGGGGACATAGGAGGAAAAAGAAAAGAAGCGGCAGATCAACTGGTCTAAAAAGGAGGTCTATTTAAAGGCTAGAGTATGCAGATGAGTTTTAAGGTGAGACTTAAATGCTTCTACTGAGGTAGCATCTCGAACTGTTACCGGGAGGGCATTCCAGAGTACTGGAGCCCGAACGGAAAACGCTCTATAGCCCGCAGACAAAACCACTGACTTTCCCCCCGCCAAAATATGCTTTAATGCAGGAGTGTCAAACTCAAATACAGAGTGGGCCAAAATTTTAAACTGAACAAAGCCGCGGGCCAAGGTTGAACAAATTAACCTTTTAACCCTTCTATTATGTTGAGCGTCAATTTGACCCATTTCAGTTTTTGTGTTTATCATAGTACTGGTTATCCTTTCTTTTTCTTGCTGAAATTTGGTGACTTCTCCTCATCTAGGGTCATGAACTGGTGTGTATAATCTGGACACTTTGTTGTGTAGTGGTATGTCTTGCAGAGTTTGTATACAAAGATGATGCTGTGGGTCATTTTGACCCAGACGCTTTAATGTGGATAAATAGCCCAAATAAACAAGTCTCTTTGATGTACTTTTTACTTTGATGTACAATTGTTTGTATTTTGATTGCCTCTGAGACACAGAGCCAGGTGTGTGAAAAGAGGGAACTTTCTCACACTTGTCACTGTCACTGTTCTAATGTCATGGGCGGTATAGCTCGGTTGGTAGAGTGGCCGTGCCAGCAACTTGAGGGTTGCAAGTTCGATTCCCGCTTCTGCCATTCTAGTCAATGCCGTTGTGTCCTTGGGCGAGACAATTTACCCACCTGCTCTGAGTGCCACCCACACTGGATTAAATGTAAAAAATTAGATATTGGGTTTCACCATATAAAGTGATTTGAGTCACTAGAGAAAAGCGCTATATAAATATAATTCACTTCACTTCATCTCTATGACAAAATCAACAAAAATGAGCTCCAGAAGGATGACATCTGAGGAGACAAGGACAAGTGTGAGAAAGTTCCCTCTCTTCACACACCTGGCTCTGGGTCTCAGAGACAATAAAAATACAAACAATTGTACATCAAAGTAAAAAGTACATCAAAGAGACTTGTTTATTTGGGCTATTTATCCACATTAAAGCGTCTGGGTCAAAATGACCCACAGCATCAAGGAGACATGTTTATTTTTGGATCTGAACAGCTATTTACCCACATCAAAGCGCCTGGGTCAAAATGACTCGCAACATCATCTTTTTATACAAACTCTGCACAAACATTCCATTACACAACAAAGTGTCCACATTTACACACCAGTTCATGACCCCAGATGAGGAAAAGTCACCAGATTTCAGCAAGAAAAAGAAAGGATAACCAGTACTTTGATCAACACAACACCCCCAAGTTCTTTTGATGACACACAAACTGATTTTAAATTAATCCCAGACAGAATAGGTATTTTGACATTGTATTCCAAAGCTTTGGAGAGACCATTCAAATCGCATCGCCCTATTTGATCTGACAACACTCCGGAAATCCCGTCTTTTTCAATATGCCACTAGACCCCCTCCCCTTCCCCTTCAGAGTGAATCCACAAATCTATTCTCCTCCTAAGCCTGGTACAAGAAAAGATAAGAAAGGTGTTATGGCTACTAGTCACCAGAAAAGTCACCAGATTTCAGCAAGAAAAGACAGGATAACCAGTACTTTGATCAACACAACAACAGAAATGGGTCAAATTGACCCTTAACATAATACAATTGGAATAAATAGTGTATTGTATGTCACTTTTCTAAATGTTTATACAACCTAAAATAAAATTGTTATTGGTTTAAACTGTTTTCTTGACTGTTTTGAGAACATTTACACAGTGCGGGTCAAAACGACCCGCAACATAATCAATGTCATTTTTTTTCAACATGATACTAGGGTTAATAGGGACCCAAACAAGTTTTGCATTGAATATTGAACAAGCGAGACTTTTATAACTTTATAGTGACATGCAAAATCGAGTTTCAAATAATACTAATAATTTAAAAATAGCAAAGGCATATCAAATCAAAACTAAATAGAAATGTAATGCCTCTTTTCTATTTGCAGCCTTCTCAGGTAAATATCAAAATAAACTTTTCCCACAGGCTAATAATATTTTTTTTATATTGTAGCGTCCAGGAAGAGGTAGTGCTGCAAGGGGTTCTTTGTATTTGTGTTTATGTTGTGATGTTCTGCCGAAATTTGCTTGTCATTCTCGTTTAGTGTTGGTTCACAGTGTGGCGCATATTTGTAACAGTCTTAAAGTTGTTTATACGGCCACCCTCAGTTTGACCTGTATGGCTGTTGACCAAGCTTGCATTGCATTGGCGTGTGTGTAAAAGCTACATATATCATGTGACTAGGCCGGCACGCTGTTTCTACGCCTTTAAGGCACGCCCCCAGTATTGTTGTCCAGGTGGGAATCAGGAGAGATTTGGGAGAATAGTTGCCCCCTGTGATTTTCGTGAGGGGCACTGAAACTAAAACGTCGCTGTCAGAGTTGCCACTGACAGTTTGTTCGTGTTTTAGTTTCTCCTCTGTGTGTTTAGTATTTCCTGTCCTTAGTTCCTGTCTAGTGCTCTTATTTTGGTTCAGCTTCCTGTTTGTCTCCCTGTGTCCTGTTTTCACTCAGCTGCGGCTGATTGGCATCTGGTCACACCTGGGGTCAATCAGCCAGCTCCTATTTTACCGGCTTTGTTCCTCCAGTCAGGGCTGGATCATTGTATTGTTGTTGCCACATGTCACTATTCTCGTGCTACCTTTCATGTCATTTTGTTACAGCTATTACCTGTCATGCTACATTTTGTCCTGGTCGTCGTAGCGGTAAGCTGTTTCTGTTAGCATTAGTTATTTCCAGTTTTTCTGTTTGCTATCCACTAGCTTCCATGCTAAAGTTCCTTTTTGTTTTCTAGCTTCCAGTGCTAGCTCCCTTAGTTTGTTATTCCGCCCACGTGTGTGCTTTTTGTTTGTACTTGTGTAGCTTTAATTAAATCATGTTTTCATATTTTATGCCTGCCTCCGTCTCTGCATCTTGGGGTTCATCAACAAATAACTCTGACAGTTGCGGTATGATGACGCGTGCTTGTGACGTCACGGATTATAGCAGACATTTTTTTTCCAGCCCGATCCCTGTTATAAGTCGTTTGCTTTAATCGCATAATTCCACAGTATTCTGGACATCTGTGTTGCTGAATCTTTTGCAATTTGTTCAATTAATAATGGAGACGTCAAAGAAGAAAGATGTAGGTGGGAAGCGTTGTATTGCGGCCGCCTTTAGCAACACAAACACAGCCGGTGTTTTGTTGTTTACATTCCCGAAGGAACAGAATGGTCAAGCGAACATGGTTCCCGACCACATGTCAACCGGCAGGTTTCGGTGAGAAAATTGTGGTAATAAGTCGGCTCTTACCGTAGACATGAGCGGAGCTTGCGTCGTTCCTCGTGCACCTGTCAAAGAGGCAGCTGCGGACTGTCTTGCCTCCTCCGACCGGCCGCCCCCGAATCTGGGATGCTTCCACTGTGGAGGAGGGGGAAAAAAAACTCAGCCTGGCCTGACCGGCTGCCTTCGCTTTGCTTCGTCAAGAAATGTGGCTTCCCTTAGAGACACTGGCGGTGACCACACCCGTGGCCACACCCCTCCGACTTTCAGGTACGACAGTATAATCTCACTACAACCCTAGTAACACACTAAGCGGATAAGGGATTTTCCAGAATGATCCTAGTAAATGTGTCTAATAACATCTGAATTGCTTTATTTATTTATTTTTTTTTTCTAGTTTTTCACTCTCACTTTCTTCATCCACGAATATTTCATCCTCGCTCAAATTAATGGGGAAATTGTCGTTTTCTTGGTCCGAATCGCTCTGGCTGCTGGTGGCCATGATTGTAAACAATGTTCAGATGTGAGGAGCTCCACAACCCGTGATGTCACGCGCACATCGTCTGCTACTTCCGGTACAGGCAAGGCTTTTTTATTAGTTGCGAACTTTATCGTCGATGTTCTCTACTAAATCCTTTCAGCAAAAATATGGCAATATCGCGAAATAATCAAGTATGACACATAGAATGGACCTGCTATCCCCGTTTAAATAAGAACATCTCATTTCAGTAGGCCTTTAAGACTCCATTGGTTCCTGTTTTTGTGCACCCTTGTTTGTTTTGGTTACCATGCCGACTTATTAGTTTCACCTGCCTCTGGTGTTCGGGACACGCACCTGCTCTAATTAAAAGACCCTTATTTAAGCCTGTCTTTGCCAGTCAGTCGACCTGGCATCATTGCTCTTTTCATGCAGTACCACAGTTCATGTTGCTCGATTCATGCCGTGTTTATGTTTTGCCGCAGTTTCTTGTTCGTTCCAAGCCATAGTTTATGCTGTTTGTTTCATGCCACAGTTTAGTGTTTGTTCCACGCCGTAGTTTTTGTTTGTTTACCTCATGCCCTGCCGAGATTTGTAGTTGGATTAATAAATATGTTCCTACCTGCAAGCCTTGTCCGGAATAGTCCGTTTGCATACCGGGAGAACAAACCTCATAGTAAGCTGCGACTATAACAATGAGTCATATCAAGGACTATACAAATTGGACCCAATACCTGCCTGCTTAGCACTCAATATCACGGGTTGGAATTGGGGGTTAAATCACCAAAATTATTCCTGAGCGTGGCCTCCGCTGCTGCTCGCTGCTCCCCTCAATGAACAAGGAGATGGGTCGAATGCAGAGGTTAATTTCAGCACACCTTGTGTGTGTGTGACTAGCCACAACAACATCCGTGGTACAGATCCCACATAAGGGACAAGGAAAAACTCACCCTTGACAATGACTATGAGAAACCTTGGAGAGGACCACATACTTAACATATAGTAACACTAACAGGACGTCTGCAATTTTGGTTTTCAGGCCGCATTTCCGAGGAGATTTTGGCCTGTACCATTTTTTCTTAGTTTTTTGTGTAATGTTTTATTTTTGACTGTAAAATATGCCACGGGCTATTAAAAACAAACAAAATGTGTGCCGCAAAGGCCCCCTGGACCGCACTTTGGATACCAAAGAGCGCAAACAAACAATCATGATGTAATCCGACTGTCTAAGTCAGGGGTCGGGAACCTTTTTGGCTGAGAGAGCCAAAAAGCCAAATATTTTAAAATGTATTTACGTAAGAGCCATATAGTATTTTTTTTACACTAAACAAAACCAAGCGCGTGCATTTTTAAGTAAAACCAACATTTCTTGAGTATAATAGGTCTCTTATTATTTGTAATAATATTGTTATTTTCAAGCTAACTGTGGAGGGGGGCGTGGCCTGCTGGCCTGCAGCGAACTGGGGTGTGCCAGGACCGGCCTCGAAATCAGCGACATGTGCGTAGATGGCCCACCTGGGCCTTGTTATCTAATCACTTGTCACTCTGTTATAAGCACCAGCCAGGAGGAGGGACGGGGTTGGGGCCGGAGCCAGAGCGCGAGCGAAAACGAAAGAGAAAAATACAATTGCTGGAAAGCAACTGAGAGACTTATTGAAAAATAAAACAATATTGTAACCCTGAAACAGGCTCTCATGTTGGTCCTTGGTGGTCTGACAAACCCCCAGGAGGGGGTTTGTCACACTAACCATTAACGCAAATTCTTGAACAGTTGCGGTAGAAAACGGATGGATGGATTAAAAATGCATGGGAATATTTTATATTTTGAACAGTATTTTTAACGCTGTGATTACAAGTGGAATTATTCATTACTTATCAGATTAAGCAATGTCAGCTCAGATTTATCCGAGAGCCAGATGCAGTCATCAAAAGAGCCACATCTGGCTCGCTAGCCATAGGTTCCCTACCCCTGGTCTAAGTCTTGCGCTTCCGCACAGACATGGCAGTCCGGTCCGGACAGATTTCACATTATTGTTTATTTTTCAATAAATCTTCTGTGGCTTTTCAGCAATTGTCTTTTTCTGTCCGTCTCACTATCGCCTATTCGTGCTCCACTCCAACTCTCCTTCCTGGCTGCTGCCTTTAACAGATTGACAGGTGATTAGATAAACACGCCCAGGTGGGCTATATACGCACCTGTCGCTGATCTCGAAGCCGGTCCTGGCACAAATTGATTCGCTGCAGGTTTGCAGGCCACGCCCCCCGCCACACACAGATAAATAAAAGTTGGTGTTGTAAGTTGTAATTATGAATAAGACTTAATAGACACTTAATTTAGGCCCAAAATATGTAGAATCCTCCTTTTTTTTAATCAAAATTTGCAATATTTGAAACACGATGTGGCTAGTGGCAAGTGTAATAATAATATCCGATAGTTGGAAGAGGATGGGAACAGAGTGGAAGGATTATGATAGTTGAGGCATGTACTGTAGCCGACTGAAAACTGTAACAACTGTGAACCTTGTTATCATTAAATCAATCTGTTGGATCGTTACTCTCCTCCCCACACGGAAATCCCCCAAAAAGCTGCTCTTGGCTCGTACCTTTTTTCTGTCAGCTGTGCTTTTTACTTGCATGCTCTACACTTTCCAACAAAATACCATCCTTTTGTTCGAGGAGAAAAAAGCACACGCATCACAGGCCGGGATGTAAACACAATCAGGGAGGAGCACAAAAAGACAAATGCAAAACAGTATCGGTTTTTGATGTCGAGTGCAAGACCTAAACAAAGTCAGTTAATCAATCAATGAATCAGTGTTTATTTATATAGCCCTAAATCACCAGTGTCTCAAAGGGCTGCACAAGCTACAACGACATCCTCGGCTCAGATCCCACATCAGGGCAAGGAAAAAACTCAACCAAATGGGCTGACAATGATCTGAGATAATATAGTGTGAGAGTCCAGTCCAGAGTGGATCTAACATAATAGTGAGAGTCCGGTCCATAGTGGATCTAACATAATAGTGAGAGTCCGGTTCATAGTGGATCTGGCATAATATTGTGAGAGTTCGGTCCATAGGGGATCTAACATAATAGTGAGAGTCCAGTCCATAGTGGATCTAGCATAATATTGTGAGAGTCTGGTCCATAGTGGATCTAACATAATAGTGGGAGTCCAGTCCATAGTGGATCTAGCATAATATTGTGAGAGTCCGGTCCATAGTGGATCTAACATAATAATATTGTGAGAGTTCCATCTATAGTGGATCTAACATAATAGTGAGAGTCCGGTCCATAATGGATCTAACATAATATTGTGAGAGTCCGGTCCCTAGTGGATCTAACATTATATTGTGAGAGTCCGGTCCATAATGGATCTAACATAATAGAGAGAGTCCGGTCCATAGTGGATCTAACATAATATTGTGAGAGTCCGGTTCATAGTGGATCTGGCATAATAGTGGGAGTCCAGTCCATAGTGGATCCAACACAATAATATTGTGAGAGTTCCGTCCATAGTGGATCTAACATAATAGTGAGAGTCCAGTCCAGAGTGGATCTAACATAATAGTGAGAGTCCGGTCCATAGTGGATCTAACATAATATTGTGAGAGTCCGGTTCATAGTGGATCTGGCATAATATTGTGAGAGTTCGGTCCATAGTGGATCTAACATAATAGTGAGAGTCCAGTCCAGAGTGGATCTAACATAATAGTGAGAGTCCGGTCCATAGTGGATCTAACATAATATTGTGAGAGTCCGGTTCATAGTGGATCTGGCATAATATTGTGAGAGTTCGGTCCATAGTGGATCCAGCATAATAGTGGGAGTCCAGTCCATAGTGGATCTAAGATAATATAGTGTGAGAGTCAAGTCCATAGTGGATTTAACATAATCCGGTCCATAGTGGATCTGGCATAATACTGTGAGAGTTCCGTCCATAGTGGATCTAACATAATATTGCTAGAGTTCCGTCCATATTGGATCTAACATAATATTGTGAGAGTCCAGTCCATAGTGGATCTAACATAACAGTGAGAGTCCAGTCCAGAGTGGATCTAACATAATAGTGAGAGTCCGGTCATAGTGGATCTAACATAATATTGTGAGAGTCCGGTTCATAGTGGATCTGGCCTTATATTGTGAGAGTTCAGTCCATAGTGGATCTAGCATAATATTGTGAGAGTCTGGTCCATAGTGGATCTAACATAATAGTGAGAGTCCAGTCCATAGGGGATCTAACATAATAGTGGGAGTCCAGTCCATAGTGGATCTAAGATAATATAGTGTGAGAGTCAAGTCCATAGTGGATCTAACATAATAATGGGAGAGTCCAGTCCATAGTGGATCTGGCATAATACTGTGAGAGTTCAGTCCATAGTGGATCCAGCATAATAGGAACATCTTGTCCGTTCCTTCATTTTCTACACTTAAAGGGGTGAACTTGTCATGTCTTGTGATCAGGTTTTGTTTAGTTCTGTTCTGTTTTGCTTAAGACTCAATTGATTCCTGTTTTTGCACTTCCTTATTTGTTTTGTTTCCATGACTACCCATCAGTTTTCACCTGTCCTCATGTCACGCACCTGTCTCACGTTTTGCACTAACACACCTGTCACTAATCATGTCTATTATTTAAAGCGAAAGTTGCCAGGAAGTCAGCCTGGCAACTTTCTGTCAGTATGTGGACTTTGGGGTTTGTTTTTTCCGGAAGGCATAGGAAAGTTGGAGCGGGCAAGGCGTGAAGGTAAAGACATCTTTATTTTAACACTAATAAAAGAAATAGACAAAAGGCGCGCACAAGGGCGGAAGTTCCAACCTTGGCTATAAAAAGAAAAACTAGCACATTTATGGACAAAAAAACAAAACTCGATAACTGTGACGTAAAAAAAAAAAAAAAAAGAACTTGCGTGGCATGGGCAGGAGGGAAACTATGGACAGTATGAGTATCAGGCATGGCATGGCATGAGGTGAGTAGAGGTAAAGCTGCCAGGCTGACTTCCTGACAACTTTTGCTTTTAATAATAGACATGATTAGTGACAGGTGAACTAATTGGTAGTCATGGAAACAGAACGAACAAGGAAGTGCAAAAACAGGAAACAATGGAGTCTTAAGCAAAACAGAACATAACTAAACAAAAAATGATCACAAGACTTGACATAACTGCACTTTTTTTGGAATTTTGCCTATCGTTCACAATCTTTTTTATTTTTTTTTTGCATGTATTTATTAGAAAATATTTGCACCATGGCTGGCAACAAAGTAACATCCATAAAGTGGAGGCACCATTTTATAAGCCGCAATGTAAAAGCGTTGGGAAAAAAATGACTTATCGTCTGGAATTTACAATTTATTTTATTTATTTATTAATTTTTTATTTTTTATTCAATACAACAAAACAATACACGGCAATACCATAACAATGCAATCCAATTCCAGAACCAAACCCGACCCAGCAACAAAACTATTGAGAGGACACACAAACACGACACAGAACAATCCAAAAGTAGTGAAACAAAATAGAATATTATCAACAACAGAATCAATACTAGTAACAATTTCAACATAGCAGTGATTAAAAATCCCTCATTGAGATTATCATTAGACATTTAAAAAAATAAAAATAAAAATGAACAATAGTGGCTTACACTTGCATCGCATCTCATAAGTTTGACAACACACTCTGTCCAATATTTTCACTTAGATAAAAATCAGTCTTAGTTTTGGTTCATTTAATAGTTAAAACAAGTTCACAATCATTATGAAAGACATGACGGATGGATTTTTCGTTGTTGTTCTCGTCAGTTCCAAGTCCTAAATTGGCTGTCAAAGTGTCCCAACTTGTCGGAATACCTACGCAGACATCTCATATCCAGGTGAGATGCATGATTTATGATCTAGAATAAGCTTATAGGGGGTGGAACAGGGGTTAGTTTGTGTGCCTCACAATATGGATCTTTCTGTGTGGAGTTTGCATGTTCTCCCCCTGACTGCGTGGGTTCCCTCCGGGTACTCCGGCTTCCTCCCACCTCCAAAAACATGCACCTGGGGATAGGTTGATTGGCAACACTAAATTGGCCCTAGTGTGTGAATGTGAATGTGGTCGGTCTATCTGGGTTGGCCCTGTGATGACTTGGCCAGGGTGTACCCCGCCTTTAGCCCCTCCCCCTGCAACCCCAAAAGGGACAAGTGGTAGGAAATGCATGGATGGGGCGATATAACTCGGTTGGTAGAGCGGCTGTGCCAGCAACTTGAGGGTTGCAGGTTCGATCCCCGCTTCCGCCATCCTAGTCACTGCCCGTTGTGTCCTTGGGCAAGACACTTTACCCACCTGCTCCCAGTGCCACCCACACTGGTTTGAATGTAAAAATTAGATATTGGGTTTCACTATGTAAAGCGCTTTGAGTCACTGGAGAAAAAGCGCTATATAAATATAATTCACTTCACTTTATGGAATAAACTTACAGGGAGCAAGGAAGCAAGGAAACAGCAGACCACTCGAATTGATTACGTCGCCGCTATAAATAGTCTGCTTTAGCACTTATAATAACAAAATAACTTGTACTTGGTTAATATTCAAGTCACAAAATGTAAATGGAGTAATGTTGGCTTTTTTTCGATGGTTATTTATTCTGATTTTTATGGGTGGAATAGTAAAGTTCCCATTGGCTCCGCTACAAGCGGACTTTTATTTACGTTTATGTAACAGCGAGGAGGCATGGTGATAGGAAGATTGTTCTTCCAAGCGATGAGGCAGGAACTCTGGAGACAGTGTGCAGGTAAGAAATTATTTACTCCATTAATTCACTTAAAAAAACAACAACACAAAAACGAACAAAACTGTCAAGGTTATTTGGTGACGGACACCAAAATGCAGAGATGGAGGCAGGCATGGAGTGAGCAAACATGATTTTAATATAAATACTAAGACAAAACCAAACAAAGTGTTCAAACCAAAAGCGCGCACGTGAGCGGATAAAAAAACAAAAGGCCTTTAGCATACAAGCTAACAAGAAACAAAAAGGAACTTTAGCATGGAAGCTAGAGATTAACAAACAGAAAAAACTGGAAATATCTATAGCTAAAAAAAACAGTTTACCGCTACGACGACCAGGACAAGATGTAGCACGACAGGTAATAGCTGAAATAATGCCAGACACGACAGGTAGCAAAGACACAAGAGTGACATGAGGCAACGACAATACAAATGACAACACAATGATCCAGCAACTGACACAAGACAAAGGAGGTACAAATAGGAGCTGGCTGATTGGCAACAGGTGTGGCCAGATGCCAATCAGCCACAGCTTAAGGGGAACACGGCACTCAGGGAACAAGACAGGAAGCTGACAAAATAAGAGCACTAGACAGGAAATACTAAACACTGAGGAGGAACACAGCACTCAGGGAACAAGACAGGAAGCCGACAAATTAAGTGCACTTGACAGGAACTAAAAGACAGGAAATACTAAACACAGGAAACTAAAACAGACAAACTGTCAGGAGCAGGCCTGACAAAAACAAGCAAACACAAGGAGAGCGTGCCGGTTGCACGGGCAATGCTTGTAGCGCGGGGACCTAACAGAAAACTAAGACGGGACATAGCGCAAGAAAAAACTATAGGGAACCAAACATTAGGCAAACAAAAGCACCATGACTGAATAGCTCTCTGATTAGTCCCTGGGAAAAGGTGAGAGTCCCGACCACTAATCAGAGGCAGGTGAAAAGAATAAATAACCATGGCAACCAAGGAGACACAAAACAGAAGTGCTGAAACAGAACTAAACCAACAAGTGACATAAAACGTAAATAAACTATGATCCGGGCAACGGATCATCACCGTTTTTTTTAATTAAATGCATTAAAATACAAATCTATTCGTCATGTCGTTCATGATTATGAAAAATAGGAAAAAATCCAAAAAGAAAGTGCAGTTCCCCTTTAAACAAAAACAAACGTTTTGGTAATATTTTTCCACTGTTTCTATTAAGGTTGTAGCCTCAACACTTCACGTTACGTGTTTCCCTGGTTGGCTTGTTTCTGAAGACTCAACGTCAGAATTATCATCGAAAAATATTTCCCACTGGATTCTAAATACCACATTTTTAAAAGTGCAAAAACTAGTTGTATTTAATTGATTTTGACTGCGTTCCGGGCCAGAACGTAGTTACCTGTTCCGTACAGTAAGCCGAAACGTCTCTCTCAATGCTCACTCTCTCTCTGTGTTTTCTCCTCCGTGTTTCATTGTTCTCGTGTTCCCGTGTCGTTCCAACAGCATTCCCCCGTTCCCTGATGTGTGTTTCTCGTCTCCCCGTACTCCCCTCTGCTTCATTGGCTGCCCCTTTTTGGATTTGGACCTCCCGCCCGGACACAGACCTTTAACGCCTCGCTCTTGCCCCTGACTTCCTGCCTGTCTCTGGACCTTCAAGCCTGCCTTGTCTCCGTGGATTTCCGCCTCTCACTCAACACTCCTGGTAAAACTCTACTAATCACTACACATAGTCGTACGCCACAGATATTTGGATTATTTACACACTTCATCGTTTTGTATATTATAATAAATACAGCTAAACTATGCCCTTACTTCTGCGCCGTCTTCTTCCCCCGCTGTACCGTAACAGTACGAGCTGCGTCACACAAACGATTAAACTCATGTCCTTAAAGGGGAAAATTATCACAAGTTCAAAAGGGTTAAAAACAATAAAAATCAGTTCCCAGTGGTTTGTTTTATTTTTCGAAGTTTTTTTCAAAATTTTACACCTCCCGGAATATCCCTAAAAAAACTTTAAAGTGCATTATTTTCGTTATCTTCGAAACCGCTATCCATTTCCCTGTGACATCATACAGGGCTGCCAATACTAACAACATGGCGGTTACCACAGCAAGATATAGCGACATTAGCTCGGATTCAGACTCGGATTTCAGCGGCTTAAGCGATTCAACAGATTACGCATGTATTGAAACAGAATGTCGGAGTATGGAGGCAGATAGCGAAAACGAAATTGAAGAAGACGCTATTCGGCCATAGCATGGGTGTACCCAATGAAGTGGCCCATAGCATGGCTGCCTTATTAGCATCGCCGGTAAAAATGTGCTTCCCAAACGATCAGGACTCTCGCATCTTGTGACACTGGAGCAACTTAAATCCGTCGATTGGTAAGTGTTTGTTTCGCATTAAATGTGGGTATCTAGTTTCAAATGTACATACAGCTAGCGTAAATAGCATGTTAGCATCGATTAGCGTAGCATATTAGTATCGATTAGCTGGCAGTCATGCTGCGACCAAATATGTCTGATTAGCACATAAGTCAATAACATCAACAAAACTCACCTTTGTGATTTTGTTGACTTAATCGTTGCAAATGCATCTGCAGGTTATCCATACATCTCTGTGCCATGTCTGTCTTAGCATCGCTGGTAAACTGTGCAGACCCATCCATCCATCCATTTTCTACTGCTTATTCCCTTTCGGGGTCGTGGGGGGCGCTGGCGCCTATCTCAGCTACAATCGGGCGGAAGGCAGGGTACACCCTGGACAAGTCGCCACCTCATCGCAGGGCCAACACAGATAGACAGACAACATTCACACTCACATTCACACACTAGGGCCAATTTAGTGTTGCCAATCAACCTATCACCAGGAAGTGGGAGGAAGCCGGAGTACCCAGAGGGAACCCACGCATTCACGGGGAGAACATGCAAACTCCACACAGAAAGATCCCGAGCCTGGATTTGAACCCAGGACTGCAGGAACTTCGTATTGTGAGGCAGACGCACTAACCCCTCTGCCACCGTGAAGCCCAGACACTCTGGCAAATTCAATTTCTTGCCAGAGGTGCAACTTGAATCCCTCCCTGTTAGTGTTGTTACACCCTCCGACAACACACCGACGAGGCATGATGTCTCTAAGGTTCCAAAAAATAGTCGAAAATACGGAAAATAACAGAGCTGAGACCCGGTGTTTGTAATGTGAAAATGAATATGGCGGGTGTGTTACCTCGGTGACGTCACGTTCTGACGTAATCCCTAAAAGACCGATAGACAGAAAGGCGTTTAATTCGCTAAAATTCACCCATTTAGAGTTCGGAAATCGGTTAAAAAAATACATGGTCTTTTTCCTGCAACATCAAGGTATATATTGATGCTTACATAGGTTTGGTGATAATGTTCCCCTTTAAAGGTACCACAGTATTTGTATCGTTAAATGTGTAATCAAATATGTCAACATAGCTATGCTCTGCAGCCATTTTGATTGTTTGAACATCACGAGTCTTTGGTTTCATTGTTAAAGGTGAGGAGGCTGATTGATCATCCCAAACTGGGTCCCGACCTTGGATCAATCGTCTCATACCGAAAGGGATCGACGTACTTCCGCAAGGACATGACCGACAGTGAGAGAATGTGTCAAAAGGCAACCTCTGAACCCATTAGTGCAAATTATTCTTTATATCAAATCAAGTAATTGTCCGGATAGAAATGGATATAGAGGGTGCTCTCCAGTTGAGAGCACAAGGATAAACTTACCATTTATTTCAAAGACGGGACTATGGAGTTCTCTGAAGGTGACCTTTTAAATATCTCAGCCTTTAAACTCTGTCCCTTATGCGGTAATTGCACTTTAATGTACTGTAAGAGCTAAATCATCATTTTAAAGCTACACAAGGTTGTTAAAAGAAGACTAGCACGTCTGCCGTTGCCATGGTGACCCTACTTTACCAACCATGGCTTTTATACTGGTAAATGTGTATGAGAACGCTGATAAAGTGTAGTCTTGTAGCAAAAGTACAGATAGCAATGATTATCTTCAATCGTTTACAAACCCCGTTTCCATATGAGTTGGGAAATTGTGTTAGATGTAAATATAAACGGAATACAATGATTTGCAAATTATTTTCAACCCATTTTCAATTGAATGCACTACAAAGACAAGATATTTGATGTTTTTTTTTTTGTGCAAATAATAATTAACTTAGAATTTCATGGCTGCAACACGTGCCAAAGTAGTTGGGAAAGGGCATGTTCACCACTGTGTTACATCACATTTTCTTTCAACAACACTCAATAAACGTTTGGGAACTGAGGAAACTAATTGTTGAAGCTTTGAAAGTAGAATTCTTTCCCGTTCTTGTTTTATGTAGAGCTTCAGTCGTTCAACAGTCCGGGGTCTCCGCTGTCGTACTTTACGCTTCATAATGCACCACACATTTTCGATGGGAGACAAGTCCGGACTGCAGGCGGGCCAGGAAAGTATCCGGACTCTTTTTTTTACGAAGCCACGCTGTTGTAACACGTGCTGAATGTAGCTTGGCATTGCCTTGCTAAAATAAGCAGGGGCGTCCTTGAAAAAGACGGCGCTTAGATGGCAGCATATGTTGTTCCAAAACCTGTGTGTACCTTTCAGCATTAATGGTGCCTTCACAGATGTGTAAGTTACCCATGCCTTGGGCACTAATGCACCCCCCATACCATCACACATGCTGGCTTTTTAACTTTACGTCGATAACACTCTGGATGGTTCGCTTCCCCTTTGGTCCGGATGACACAATGTCGAATATTTCCAAAAACAATTTGAAATGTGGACTTGTCAGACCACAGAACACTTTTCCACTTTGCATCAGTCCATCTTAGATGATCTCCGGCCCAGAGAAGCAGGCGGCGTTTCTGGATGTTGTTGATAAATGGCTTTCGCTTTGCATAGTAGAGCTTTAACTTGCACTTACAGATGTAGCGACCAACTGTATTTAGTGACAGTGGTTTTCTGAAGTGTGCCTGAGCCCATGTGGTGATATCCTTTAGAGATTGATGTCGGTTTTTGATACAGTGCCGTCTGAGGGATCGAAGGTCATGGTCATTCAATGATGGTTTCCGGCCATGCCGCTTACGTGGAGTGATTTCTCTAGATTCCCTGAACCTTTTGATGATATTATGGACCGTAGATGTTGAAATCCCTAAATTTCTTGCAATTGCACTTTGAGAAACGTTGTTCATAAACTGTTTGACTATTTGCTCACGCAGTTGTGGACAAAGGGGTGTACCTCGCCCCATCCTTTCTTGTGAAAGACTGAGCATTTTTTGGGAAGCTGTTTTTATACCCAATCATGGCACCCACCTGTTCCCAATTAGCCTGCACACCTGTGGGATGTTCCAAATAAGTGTTTGATGAGCATTCCTTAACATTATCAGTATTTATTGCCACATTTCCCAACTTCTTTGTCACGTGTTGTACACAAAAAAAAATGTTTATCAGTTTGAACATCAAATATGTTGTCTTCGTAGCATATTCAACTGAATATGGGTTGAAAATTATTTGCAAATCATTGTATTCCGTTTATATTTACATCTAACACAATTTCCCAACTCATAAGGAAACTGGGTTTGTATAATAACTTCATAAAACAGAGTTTTGAAGACTGCAGAGACAAGGTAGCCAAAACTCATCAGGTACAATTTTGTCTTTCAAGTAAAGTAAAAATCCCCAACAATACCCCCACTATCAATTTCATTGTTTGCTGGCACTTAGTATTTGGGATCCTAGCAGTTCAGGCCTGTAGTGTTGTAGATATTTTTTTCTCATTAGACCTAGATATCAAAGAATGCCTTTTGGCAGCTAACACAGCCTTCAACATTACCGAGAAAATGATGCAACATTTTCACATCTAGATTGTTTTTATTTGTGCTGTTTTCTTCTGAACATGCTTTACGGAAGCACTCAAAGACATTTAGAAATGTGTTTCTCCACACTTACTGTTTAGTATTGATGTTTCATCAGGACAAAGGAGTTTGTTTCTCCTAGTTTTTTAGTCCTTTTCCACTCGGCCATAAATCTTGATCAGTGGGGAGTTGCAGTTGCGGTCGTCCTTTTTGGAGCTTCCATCTATTTCTATACTATCAGTGAACGTGTGGTTATTGGTGAGGCTTTGTCCTCTCCAAGTAGTCCTTTGGGTTTGACAGAAGAATCATTGCTCAAGCAAACCTTTTGTCATTTAACAATTAGTCACTCTGTTATTGTCAAGTGCCGAGGAACACTTGATGAATCGGTAGAGTGGAGACGGAGATGGCACGGAGACAGGGACGCAGCTTGGATTGAAGCGTCTTTATTTGTACAAATGTAACTAATCCAAAGATGTGTGGTGAGACTACGTGAAGTGATTATCTGTTGAGGTATTGGAGGTGCGTGTTGAGGCAGATGCGGGAGTCCAGAAAGGGCAATGCAGGCTCTGGGGTCCGGGAACAAGCAAAAGGTCAGGGGCCCGAGCGAGGAGTCGAGATCCGGGAAGGCAGCAGGAAAGTCCAAAGGGGATCCAAGGAGACGAGACACACAGCTCGTAACCAGGGGATGACGCGAAGCTGCAGGATGATGACAAAGGACAAGACACGGTGAGCACAGAGGAGGGGAGATACAGAGAGCAAGGATAGATAGATAGATAGATAGATAGATAGATAGATAGATAGATAGATAGATAGATAGATAGATAGATAGATAGATAGATAGATAGATAGATAGATATATAGATAGATAGATAGATGGATAGATATTACTTTATTTAGTCGTTGTCCGGGAAGGCAGCAGGAAAGTCCAAAGGGGATCCAAGGAGACGAGACACACAGCTCGTAACCAGGGGATGACGCCAAGCTGCAGGATGATGACACAGGACAAGACCCGGTGAGCACAGAGGAGGGGAGATACAGAGAGCAAGGATAGATAGATAGATAGGTAGATAGATAGATAGATAGATAGTACTTTATTTAGTCGTTGTCCGGGAAGGCAGCAGGAAAGTCCAAAGGGGATCCAAGGAGACGAGACACACAGCTCGTAACCAGGGGATGACGCCAAGCTGCAGGATGATGACACAGGACAAGACACGGTGAGCACAGAGGAGGGGAGATACAGAGAGCAAGGATAGATAGATAGATAGGTAGATAGATAGATAGATAGATAGATTGTACTTTTTTTAGTCGTTGTCCGGGAAGGCAGCAGGAAAGTCCAAAGGGGATCCAAGGAGACGAGATACACAGCTCGTAACCAGGGGATGACGCCAAGCTGCAGGATGATGACACAGGACAAGACACGGTGAGCACGGAGGAGGGGAGATACAGAGAGCAAGGATAGATAGATAGATAGATAGAGAGGTAGATAGATAGATAGATAGATAGTACGTTATTTAGTCGTTGTCCGGGAAGGCAGCAAGAAAGTCCAAAGGGGATCCAAGGAGACGAGACACACAGCTCGTAACCAGGGGATGACGCCAAGCTGCAGGATGACGACACAGGACAAGACCCGGTGAGCACGGAGGAGGGGAGATACAGAGAGCAAGGATAGATAGATAGATAGATAGATAGATAGATAGATAGATAGATAGATAGATAGATAGATAGATAGATAGATAGATAGATAGATAGATAGATGGATGGATAGATAGTACTTTATTTAGTCGTTGTCCGGGAAGGCAGCAGGAAAGTCCAAAGGGGATCCAAGGAGACGAGACACACAGCTCGTAACCAGGGGATGACGCCAAGCTGCAGGATGATGACACAGGACAAGACACGGTGAGCACGGAGGAGGGGAGATACAGAGAGCAAGGATAGATAGATAGATAGATAGATAGATAGATAGATAGATAGATAGATAGATAGATAGATAGATAGATAGATAGTACTTTATTTATTCCGTCAGGAGAGTTCCTTCAGGAAAATTAAAATTTTTAGCACAATGCCATTCAAGATCAGACAAACATTACAGGGAGACAGAACAGGATCGCTGACGGGTCTGCCGGCTTCCAGCGCCCCTTACAAAAAAGATGAGATACAGGTAAACACGGGGGGAACGGGAGAAGAATATTGAAGATTAACATAAAACTAAAAAATCGGTCTTAGCCTGGGCACTGGAGAGGGGGTGCAGACTGAGGCCAAGGGGAAAAAACCAACTCATAGCCATAGTACACATCCCTCTTACATGTGTGTAAGAGGGAAACATCAAACATCAAAGAACACAGAGGACATTAAAGAAATTAAAGCAGCAGATACAACCAGACACTTCTACATACAGCTATGAATAAAAAGTAAAAGAAAGATATACACTGCGGTGGCCTCTGCGGTGTTCCACGCCATCGTCCGCTGGGGTGGAGGGAGCATGGCCAGAGACAGGAGCAGACCCAACAAAGCAACCAAGACAGCCGACTCCACTCTGGGCCAGTGTCCATTGTCCAAGGAAGCACATAGGTGAGGAGAGCTATAGACGTGTAGGGCTTACTGTACGGATACCCGTGGCTACGTTCTGGCATTGGAACGCAGGACACGCTGCCTGAAGAATCGAGTGGAGTCCTCATCAGCGTTAGGTGCATTGAATCCCGATTGAGAGCAAGAGAGGAACGCCTGTGGGCGTGTTCAGGGTGTCCTCAGAGGAGCGCACAGCTGATTGTGCAGAGGCAGGAGCTTGAGTCAGTTCCTCCATTTTTGCTGTGATTCTTTATCTGAGTAGGGATGTATACTGTGGACCAGCTCTATACTCTGGGCAGGGTACTTGAGGGTGCGTGGGAGTTTGCCCAACCAGTCTACATGTGCTTTGTGGACTCGGAGAAGGCATTCGACCGTGTGGGCTCAGAGAGCATGGGGTATCGGGACTGTCTGATTGTGGCAGTTCGCTCCCTGTACGATCAGTGTCAGAGCTTGGTCCGCATTGCCGGCAGTAAGTCGGACCCGTTTCCAGTGAGGGTTGGACTCCGCCAAGGCTGCCCTTTGTCACCGATTCTGTTCATAACTTTTATGGACAGAATTTTTAGGCGCAGTCAAGGCATTGAGGGGTTCCGGTTTGGTGGCCGTGGGATTAGGTCTCTGCTTTTTGCAGATGGTGTGGTCCTGATGGCTTCATATGGCCAGGATCTTCAGCTCTCACTGAATCGGTTCGCAGCCAAGTGTGAAGCAACCCAAATGAGAATCAACACTTCCAAGTCCGAGTCCATTGTTCTTGCCCGCAAAAGGGTGGAGTGCTATCTCCGGGTTGGGGAGGAGACCCTGCTACAAGTGGAGGAGTTCAAGTACCTCGGAGTCTTGTTCAAAAGTGAGGGAAGAGTGGATTGTGAGATCGACAGGGGGATCAGTGCCGCGTCTTCAGTAATGCGGACGTTGTACTGATCCGTTGTGAAGAAGGAGCTGAGCCGGAAGGCAAAGCTCTCAATTTACCGGTCGATCTACGTTTCCATCCTCACCTCTGGTCATGAGCTTTGGGTAATGACCAAAAGGATAAGATCACGGGTACAAGCGGCCGGGTGGCGGGTCTCTCCCTTAGAGATAGGGTGAGAAGCTCTGCCATCCGGGAGGAACTCAAAGTAAAGCCGCTGCTCCTTCACATGGAGAGGAGCCAGATGAGGTGGTTCGGGGATCTGGTCAGGATGCCACCCGAACGCCTCCCTAGGGAGGTGTTTAGGGCACGTCCAACCGGTAGGAGGCCACGGGGAAGACCCAGGACATGTTGGGAAGACTATGTCTCCCGGCTGGCCTGGGAACGCCTCAGGATCCCCCGGGAAGAGCTGGACAAAGTGGCTGGGGAAAGGGAAGCTGCTTAGGCTGTTTCACCCGCGAGCTGACCTCGGATAAGCGGAAGACGATGGATGGATGGATTGGATGTATACTGTACCGATATTTTTTGGCACCGGTTCCTATTTGGGTCGGTCCAGGAGGAACGGTATTATAATTCTGGAATGATTATACGACTATCGGTATTTTATTTATTTATCCAGCTCACTATGGTAATGATGACACATGCACGCCGTCATACGTCAACTCGTTTGCACTTGCACTTGCATGGCTTAATCTTTGATTAAGGCTTAATTTGACTCAACACGGGGAACCTTACCTGGCCCGGACACGGAAAGGATTGATACGGATTGATACTCTGGAATGCCCTCCCGGTAACAGTTCGAGATGCTACCTCAGTAGAAGCATTTAAGTCTCACCTTAAAACTCATCTATATACTCTAGCCTTTAAATATACCTCCTTTTTAGACCAGTTGATCTGCCGCTTCTTTTCTTTTTTCTCCTATGTCCCCCCTTACCTTGTGGAGGGGGTCCGGTCCGATGACCATGGATGAAGTACTGGCTGTCCAGAGTCGAGACCAAGGATGGACCGCTCATCGGGACCCAGGATGGACCGCTTGCCTGTGTATCGATTGGGGACATCTCTATGCTACTGATCCGCCTCCGCTTGGGATGGTTTCCTGTGGACGGGACTCGCGCTGCTGTCTTGGATCCGCTTTGAACTGAACTCTCGTGGCTGTGTTGGAGCCACTATGGATTGAACTTTCACAGTATCTTGTTAGACCCGCTCGACATCCATTGCTTTCGGTCCCCTAGAGGGGGGGGGGTTGCCCACATCTGAGGTCCTCTCCAAGGTTTCTCATAGTCAGCATTGTCACTGGCGTCCCACTGGATGTGAATTCTCCCTGCCCACTGGGTGTGAGTTTTCCTTGCCCTTTTGTGGGTTCTTCCGAGGATGTCGTGGTCGTAATGATTTGTGCAGTCCTTTGAGACATTTGTGATTTGGGGCTATATAAATAAACATTGATTGATTGATGTATGGAATCACCAGAAAGATGTTTATTCAGTTATTGTTTTCGGGGCAGATAAACTGATTTTGCGGGCCTTGAGTGTGACACCTGTGGCCTAAGCTCCTGCATAAGTGAATGATGGGCTCATAGCTTGTGTGGTGGGACCAATTTTACTAGAGACACTCATAGATGATTTTGAAGCATCCTTCAAGCGTTCTGTGGACAACAATTTCCACATGTTGTCACCACCATGAATTATTACATTTCAACTGCCCGTTAGGTTCATTTCTCTGCTCGGACTCTTGACTTTCCTCCTCGCAAGATCGCTTTTTAAAGTAGTGGCTGGCTTTCCCTTCCAAATCCGCAAGGCTAAAAAACTTAAACGTGACTGTGACACGGAGGAAACATTTTTTTTAAATAAAGACGATATGCTTGTAATGATTTTTTGGGGGTAACTGCTTTTTTGTTGACCGTCAGCGATCCTGTTCTGTCTCCCTGTAATGTTTGATCCTATGCAAACTTCTAATAAATTCTTCAAATAATTTACCTACAAACCCCGTTTCCATATGAGCTGGGACATTGTGTTAGATGTAAATAAAAACAGAATACATTGATTTGCAAATAATTTTCAACCCATATTCAGTTAAATATGCTACAAAGACAACATACTTGATGTTCGAACTGATAAACATTTTATTTATTTTTTTGGTGATCGTTATCTTTAGAATTTGATGCCAGCAACACGTGACAAAGACGTGGGGAAAGGTGGCAATAAATACTGAAAAAGTTGAGGAATGCTCATCAAACACTTATGTGGAACATCCCACAGGTGTGCAGGCTAACCCAAAAAATGGCACCAAAAAGGAAATCAGGTACTGCAGATTCCAAGCTGGACGTAGTGAAATATGCAGCAGAAAAGCACAAGAGGAAGTGGCGCATACCTTTGGAGTTGGCAGAGTTGTTTAGAAGCGACATCAAGGAAGAAGATTTCATGGGACTTATCGATTAGGAGTATAAAGGTATAGCATGTTCTATATCAGGGGTGTCAAACTCAAATACAGAGTGGGCCAAAATTCTAAACTGAACAAAGTTGCGGGCCAAAGTTGAACAACTTAACCTTTTAATAGAAAACCAAACAAGTTTTGCATTGAATATTGAACAAGCAAGGCTTATATAACTTTATAGTGACATGCAAAATCGAGTTTTGTTGGTAGCGGGGGTGTATATTGTAGCGTCCCGGAAGAGTTGGTGCACCAAAGGATTCTGGGTATTTGTTCTGTTGTGTTACGGTGTGGATGTTCTCCCGAAATGTGTTTGTCATTCTTGTTTGTTGTGGGTTCACAGTGTTGAAGTTGTTCATACGGCCACCCTCAGTGTGACCTGTATGGCTGTTGACCAAGTATGCCTTGCATTCACTTGTGTGTGTGTAGAAGCCGCATATATTACGTGACTGGGCCGGCCCGCTGTTTGTATGGAGGAAAAGCAGACGTGACGACAGGTTGTAGAGGATGCTAAAAGCAGTACCTTTAAAGGGGAACATTATCACCAGACCTATGTAAGCGTCAATATATACCTTGGTGGTGCAGGAAAAAGACCATGTATTTTTTTAACCGATTTCCGAACTCTAAATGGGTGAATTTTGGCGGATTAAACGCCTTTCTGTTTATCGCTCTTTTTGCGATGACGTCAGAACGTGACGTCACCGAGATAATACAGCCGCCATTTTCATCTCAACACATCGCAAACACCGGGTCTCAGCTCTGTTATTTTCCGTTTTTTCGACTATTTTTCGGAACTTTGGAGACATCATGCCTCGTCGGTGTGTTGTCGGAGGGTGTAACAACACTAACAGGGAAGGATTCAAGTTGCACCACTGGCCCGAAGATGCGAAAGTGTCTACCGCCAGACCCCCATTGAATGTGCCGGAGTGTCTCCACATTTTACCGGCGATGCTAAGACAGACATGGCACAGAGATGTATGGATAACCTGCAAATGCATTTGCAACGATAAATCCAACGAAATCACAAAGGTGAGTTTTGTTGATGTTGACTTATGTGCTAATCAGACATATTTGGTCGCGGCGTGACTGCCAGCTAATCGATGCTAGCATGCTATGCTAATTGACGCTAGCATGCTATTTACCGGCGTTGCTAAAGCAGACATGGCACAGAGATGTATGGATAACCTGCAGATGCATTTGCAACTATAAAGTCAACGAAATCACAAAGGTGAGTTTTGTTGATGTTGACTGCCAGCTAATCAGACATATTTGGTCGCGGCGTGACTGCCAGTTAATCGATGCTAACATGCTATGCTAATCGATGCTAACATGCTATTTACCGGCAGTGCTAAAGCAGACATGGGACAGAGATGTATGGATAACCTGCACATGCATTTGCAACTATTTTACGTTTCCTTCCACCCACATTTAATGCGAAAAAAACACTTACCAATCGAAGGATTTAAGTTGCTCCAGTGTCACGAGATGCGAAAGTCCTGATCGTTTGGTCCGCACATTTTACGGGCGATGCTAACGCAGCTATTGGGCCATGCTATGGCTATGAATAGCGTCAATAGCTATTCGCTCAATAGCTTCAGTTTCTTCTTCAATACTTTCATACTCCAACCATCCGTTTCAATACATGCGTAATCTGTTGAATCGCTTAAACCGCTGAAATCCGAGTTTGAATCCGAGCTAATGTCGCTATATCTTGCTGTGGTATTCCCATTGTTTGTTTACATTGGCAGCACTGTATGACGTCACAGGGAAATGGATAGTCGCATCACAAATAGCGAAAATCAAGCACTTTAAAGGTTTTTTTAGGGATATTCGGGGACCGGTAAAATTTTGGAAAAAAATTCAAAAAATACAACAAGCCACTGGGAACTGATTTTTTATGTTTTTAACCCTTTTGAAATGGTGATAATGTTCCCCTTTAAGGCACGCCCCCAATATTGTTGTCCGGGTGGAAATTCGGGAGAATGGTTGCCCCGGGAGATTTTCAGGGGAGGCACTGAAATTCGGGATTCTCCTAGAAAAATCGGGAGGGTTGGCAAGTATGAGAATTAGCGTTGAATTAGCGTTGGTGATACAGCGGCACCGTCACTGTATAATTCCGGCGGACCAGCTCTAATTTTAATTTATTATTGCCTCAAGGGCCAAATGAAATTACACGGCGGGCCATTTATGGCCCGCGGGCCAGAGTTTGACACCCATGTTCTATATGTTATAATTATTTGAATGACTCTTCCCATAATATGTTAGGTTAACATAGGAGTTGGTTATTTATGCCTCATATAACGTACACTTATTCAGCCTGTTGTTCACTATTCTTTATTTATTTTAAATTGCCTTTCAAATGTCTATTCTTGGTGTTGGATTTTATCAAATTAAATCTCCCCAAAATGCGACTTATACTCCAGTGCAACGTATATTTTATTTTGCATTTTCGGCCGGTGCGACGTATACGCCAGAGCAACTTTGAATCTGAAAAATACGGTACTGTAGGTTAGTTTCAAACACTTACATTTTTTATGTAAAAAAAAAAACAAGTATACAAGATTGTGCTGGGGCTCAAAGTGACATTTTGAGCTTGTACATCTGCATTGTTTTAGCTAAGTAAAATCTAAAACGAGAGATGCATTCCCAATTCAGCTAAATAATTGTTTAATACTTCATCCGATACTGTTTGTCTCTGTAGAACAGTTACTTTAATGCTGTTTAGGTTCCGGGAAGTCCCAAAAGGCAGAAGAAGTCAAAGCACTGTCTTTTTTTGTGTCATGTCTATGTGATTATGTTTTGTTTTAGTCATGTCCTGTTTGTTTTTTGGCCACTGAGTTCCTGTTTTTGCATTTCCTGGTTTGTTTTGTCACCATGACTACCCATTAGTTCACACCTGTTTTCACTAATCACCACAGTATTATTTAAGCCTGTCTGTTTCTGTTCTGGGCTTCACGGTGGCAGAGGGGTTAGTGCGTCTGCCTCACAATACGAAATTCCTGCAGTCCAGGGTTCAAATCCAGGCTCGGGATCTTTCTGTGTGGAGTTTGCATGTTCTCCCCGTGAATGCGTGGGTTCCCTCCAGGTACTCCGGCTTCCTCCCACTTCCAAAGACATGCACCTGGGGATAGGTTGATTGGCAACACTAAATTGGCCCTAGTGTGTGAATGTGAGTGTTGTCTATCTGTGTTGGCCCTGTGATGAGGTGGCAACTTGTCCAGGGTGTACCCCGCCTTCCGCCCGATTGTAGCTGAGATAGGCGCCAGCGCCCCCGCGACCCCAAAAGGGAATAAGCGGTAGAAAATGGGTGTTTCCGTTCTTCGTCCTGGCAACATCACCTCCTTCTCACCGTCTACCACCTTCTATGCCTTCCATGCCAATGATCCATGCCACTTGTTTTTTTCCAAGTAAATTTATTGTTCTTAATGCCATTGTGCAAGTGTTTTGTTTTTATGTTCATAGTTTTGTTTGTTTCTGTTTTTAGTTATTGTGTCAATAAATTATGTGGTTACATTCACGTCTTTCCTTTACCTCGGGAAAACAATCCACGCTCAAGTCCTAGTCGTGACAACTTCAGCTGTTGCGTTCATTTACTGATTGGCAAAATGACGGGACCACCTGTCTCGGACGATGTTCAATGCTGTCGTTTATTTGGTAGTAAAAATCAGATAACCGACGTTTCAAATGGCAACTTTCCGGCTTTAAGAAACACTGAAAGAAATTAGGAAAATAAATAGTATTTAGTAACAGTTTGATTGTTTTGATTAATCATAGCAAGATATTTAATAACATTGTAAACAGAGCGCCTCTTAATAAAAGTCCCAGCCCTGGTGGCTTGCAGTTGGAGTTCTTTAAAACCTTCTGGAATTATATAAAAGAAGTACTTTTCTGTGTCTTTAACAAGGCTCTAAATCAAGGCCGACTGCCAGAAAAAATGAAACAAGGTCTCGTCTCTCTTTTGCCTAACAAAGATATTCTCGATATTGAAAACAGGAGGCCTAATACTTTGCCGAACAAAGTGATTACAAAATGCTAACTTTCTTAAATGCTAGATGACTGAAACATTTTTTTTTGGAAGACATCATTTCCGTTACACAGGTTTCGTGAAAAGTGGTCACCTTTTTAGACCAGTTGATCTGCCGCTTCTTTTCTTTCTCCTATGTCCCCCCCTCCCTTGTGGAGGGGGTCCGGTCCGATGACCATGGATGAAGTACTGGCTGTCCAGAGTCGAAAGCCAGGATGGACCGCTCGCCTGTATCGGTTGGGGACATCTCTACGCTGCTGATCCGCTTGAGATGGTTTCCTGTGGAAGGGACTCTCGCTGCTGTCTTGGAGCCACTATGGATTGAACTTTCACAGTATCATGTTAGACCCGCTCGACATCCATTGCTTCCGGTCCCCTAGAGGGGGGGGGGGTTACCCACATCTGAGGTCCTCTCCAAGGTTTCTCATAGTCAGCATTGTCACTGGCGTCCCACTGGATGTGAATTCTCCCTGCCCACTGGGTGTGAGTTTTCCTTGCCCTTTTGTGGGTTCTTCCGAGGATGTTGTAGTCGTAATGATTTGTGCAGTCCTTTGAGACATTTGTGATTTGGGGCTATATAAATAAACATTGATTGATTGATTGATATCTGACAAAGTCCATTTAATGCTCGTATGGTCGATGACTCACATCTCATCGATGAAGAATTTTCTATTTTGATAAAGCGTTTAAGACTCTGCAGATCATGAGTTCAAATATAGAGTCTTAGATTACTTCTGCTCCTCTCTGAGCTGCAACCTTATCGTGGTAGAGGAGTTTGCGTGTCCCAATGATCCTAGGAGCTATGTTGTCCGGGGGCATAAAGCCCCCTGGTAGGGTCTCCCAAGGCAAACAGGTTCTAGGTGAGGGATCAGACAAAGAGCAGCTCGAAGACCTTTATGAAGAAGAAAAATCATGGACCCAGATTTCCCTCGCCCGGACGCGGGTCACCGGGGCCCCCCTCTGGAGCCAGGCCCGGTGGATCGGTTCGCAGCCGAGTGTGAAGCGACCGGAATGAGAATCAGCGCCTCCAAGTCCGAGTCCATGGTTCTCGCCCGGAAAAGGGTGGAATGCCATCTCCGGGTTGGGGAGGAGACCCTGCCCCAAGTGGAGTAGTTCAAGTACCTAGGAGACTTGTTCACGAGTGGGGGAAGAGTGGATCGTGAGATCGACAGGCGGATCGGTGCGGCGTCTTCAGTAATACGGACGTTGTATCGACCTGTTGTGGTGAAGAAGGAGCTGAGCCGGAAGGCAAAGCTCTCAATTTACCGGTCGATCTACGTTCCCATCCTCACCTATGGTCAGGAGCTTTGGGTCATGACCGAAAGGATAAGATCACGGGTACAAGCGGCCGAAATGAGTTTCCTCCGCCGTGTGGCGGGTCTCTCCCTTAGAGATAGGGTGAGAAGCTCTGCCATCCGGGAGGAACTCAAAGTAAAGCCGCTGCTCCTTCACATGGAGAGGAGCCAGATGAGGTGGTTCGGGCATCTGGTCAGGATGCCACCCGAACGCCTCCCTAGGGTGGTGTTTAGGGCACGTCCAACCGGTAGGAGGCCACGGGGAAGACCCAGGACATGTTGGGAAGACTATGTCTCCCGGCTGGCCTGGGAACGCCTCGGGATCCCCCGGGAAGAGCTAGACGAAGTGGCTGGGGAGAGGGAAGTCTGGGTTTCCCTGCTTAGGCTGTTGCCCCCGCGACCCGACCTCGGATAAGCGGAAGATGATGGATGGATGGATGGATGGATTACTTCTGGTTTTGGTGTTGCATTTAGAGATGAACTATTTAAAAATACGCTGGAATGCCTTGCCAGAAATAGTTAGAGATGTTACCTCTGTAAAAGCATTTAAATCCCAACTTAAAACTCATGTAGTGGCTCTAGAACGGTGCCTTGGGGGCTCCATGGAGATTTTTCAAAAATGTATAGAAATGGAAAAAAAATAGTGTGAAGAATATATTTTAATACTGTTTCTGCAGAGCCATCCTAATTGTTAAAAAGCCCACTGTTAAAAATAATTGTGTTTATGCTTCACTGATGAGAGTGTTTGGCGAGCGCCGTTCTGTCCCACTGATTTCAGCGGCCCTTGAACTCACCGTTGTGTGGATGATGACTCGACAGTTTGCTTACATGTACAACGCCACTCCTTTGTCTGATTTTGTCTACATATTAAGAGATGCGCGGAAAGGCAATTATGTCATCCGCACCCGCATCACCAAAGTCGTCATCCACCCGCCGTCCACCCGAACCAACATTTTATTAGAAACGCAACCGCCCGCCAACCGCCCGCTGAAATACATCAGAGGTCGGCCACCTTTACCACTCACAGAGCTGTCTAAACCCGTCTCACGTAGTAATGAAGACAATTGGAGCCGCTAACGTTCTCGCGATTATCCAATTGGCGTTCATCCTGATGACAAGGATATTAGTGTGCTGTGAAGCCATTGTCAACAACATGTTCACACCGATTATTAGTCCGTCAACATGTTGTGTGCAGCTTACGCAATCACACGTACAAGATGGAAAGGCATATTGGGTGGCACAGAGTACACTGATGGTTGTGATATTAACTTTAACACTTACTAATATGCGCCACGCTGTGAAGCCACACCAAACAAGATTGACAAACACATTTCGGGAGAACATTCTCACAGTAGCACAACATAAACGCAACACAACAAATACCCAGAATCCTTTGTATCCGTGACATTTCCTGAATAGATTTTACGCACCCAACCCCCGCCCAGGGGACTTTTTTTATTTATTTATTTTTTTTACAAAATTGGACAAAAATAAAATGTCCACTGCATTCCCAAAAGTTGGTCTTTGCAATACATTCGGTTTAAGTCAAACAATTGCTGCAATAGCAATATTATTTTATACCTTTTCTCCCATCTGTACATCTGTTCACTTTCCACCGCTCATCCAGTTCAGGGATGATGGGAACTGTCCAATATCACAGCAAATATCGGCAGTTGGTCACAATGCATACAGACGGACCACAGTAACAGAGGCCAAGTGCACGTAGGTAAACCTCGCACTTTTTGTGGGAATTTTGCCTATTGTTCACAATCGTTATGAGAGACAAGAGAACATACATCTATTTTTTTTCACGATTTTACAGATGATGAAAATGCTTGAAAGATGCGGCCAATGGGAGTCAAAGTTGTAGCCTTCAAAGCCCTCTAAAACAACTTAAAACATATATACATATATATATATATATATATATATATATATATGTATATATATAATGTAGTAACAGACACGTTCATAACAACATGTAATTCGTTCAATATTTTAAGCATTGCTGGAACAAATCTCCTCAGTGCATTTATTTCCGTTTCCATAGCAACACACTTATGGCTTCCGGCAACAACTGTGTGTTCCTACTTCCGTAAACATATATGAGTTTTAATCATAGTAGACTTGGTGACAGACAATGAAAACAACTATATTTGGACAAATGAGGATTCACAACCTTATCTTTTTGAAGCTGAATATACTGAGGATGAAGTGCTGCTTTATAGAAACAAGCACAAAACAGGGGTGAGATGTTGGAGCAGACGGAAGCGGAGAGAGGGTGAGGTCGACGTGACTTTGACATTGCAAATCAAATGTGGAACTTGGAACAATGCTATTTTTGACATAATTGGAGTCCTTAAATCCCTATATCATCCATCCATTTACTACCGCTTTTCCCTTTTGGGGTGACTGGAAACTATCTCAGCTGCATCCGGGCGAAAGGCGGGATGCCCCCTGGACAAGTCACACATTCATCGCAGGCCCAGTATTTTATTATTATTTTTATATACTCCCTATATCCATCCATCCATTTCTACAGCTTATCATTTTTGGGGCTGTGGGGGGTGCTGGAGCCTATCTCAGCTGCATTAGGGTGGAAGGCTGGGTGCACCCTGGACAAGTCACACACTCATCGCAGGGCCATTATTGATTTTATTTATTTTTATATACTCCCTATATCCATCCATCCATTTTCTACTGCTTGTCCCTTTTGGGGTTTGCAGTGGGGTTCTGGAGCCTATTTCAGCTGCATCCGGGCGGAAGGCTGGGTGCACCCTGGACAAGTCACACACTCATCGCAGGCCCATTATTTTATTATTATTTTTATATACTCCCTATATCCATCCATCCATTTCTACAGCTTATCCTTTTTGGGGCTGTGGGGGGTGCTGGAGCCTATCTCAGCTGCATTAGGGTGGAAGGCGGGGTGCCCCCTGGACAAGTCACCTCATCATCACACGGATATTATTGATTTTTAATGTTTTTATATACTCCCTATATCAATCCATCCATTTCCTACTGCTTGTCCCTTTTGGGGTTGTGGGGGGTGCTGGAGCCTATCTCAGCCGCATTCCGCCGGAAGGCTGGGTGCACCCTGGACAAGTCCCACTCATCGCAGGGCCATTATTGATTTTTTTATATACTCCCTATATCCATCCATCCATTTTCAACCGCTTGTCCCTTTTGGGGTTGTGGGGTGCTGGAGCCTATCTCAGCTGCATCCGGGCGGAAGGCTGGGTGCACCCTGGACAAGTCACCACCTCATCGCAGAGCCATTATTTTATTAATGTTTTCATATACTCCCTTATATCCGCTTGTCCCTTTTGGGTTAGTGGGGGCGGGGTTGCTGGAGGCTACCTCAGCTGCATTCGGGCAGAAGGCAGGGTCCACCCTTGACAAGTCACCACCTAATCACAGGGCCATTATTTTATTTTATTTTTTTATATACTCAATATATATATCCATCCATTTTCTAATTTTCTACCACTTGTCCCTTTGGGGGAAGGCAGGGGGGTGCTGGAGCCTATCTCAGCTGCATTTGGGCGGAAGGCTTGGTGCACCCTGGACAAATCACCACCTCATCGCAGGGCCATCATTTTATAATTGTTTTATATACTCCCTATATGTCTATGATGTTTTTAATTATTATTGACTATCTTTTTTTTATTATTTTATTTTATTTCTGCTTATTTATTATTACAATGAATTTATTATTATTGTTATTTTATGAATTTTTTTCTCTTTCTTTCGTTGATGTATCTGTCATTTTTTTTTTTTTCTTGCTGTTTCTTTCTTTTGAAGGGGGTGGCATCGTTTCGATGTAAACAAAAACCTATTTCGACATTTAGGGCAGACAACAGATATATGATGTATGTAAATATATAATTATATATATATATATATATATATATTTGCATATTTAAAAGGGGGCGTGGTCTGGGGGTGCCACTCAAGCCCACTCCTGACATCAATTCCACGTTAATTTAATTCGTGTTTGTGCACACTTTAATAGATCAGCGTTTTCACTTGCGTACTTAGTTTTCTGGATTCGAACGTACTTCTACTTGTAGGAGGAAATACTTAAAAAAATAAAGTGCAATTTAAATGTTGCCGGTAATATAAATACAACACAAACATCCAATCCTTCAGTTCTTTGTGTCAAAGTATCTCCAATAGTTAATGCTTGTTTTCGAGCGTCTGTGTGGGCGTGCACAGTATCAGCATCATGTCTGTAGCCGTCATTGCAGGAAAAAGGTTAATGTGTCTCATTACGAATATCTTTCAGCAATCTTGCATATTTTAAAGGCAACTCATGAAAGTTCTCCTCTAACCTTGCAAAGTTGGAGTTTCGGTCACAGCAGAGCGAAATGCATAAATATGAGCTGGACCGTACTTCCGACAACTCTGCCGGTTCTTTATCAAGTATTTTTAAATATGCCTTTTTTTATTTTCAAGAGGAGCATCACCCGCCACTTGACCCCCCTGCAGACTTCAACCGCCTGCTGCTTCCGACTGGGGTGACTGCTCAGGACCTTTTTCCGTGTGCAACCTGGCAGAGTAAATATGACGGGTTTTTTTTTTTTTTTTGCTCGTTCTGGTAAAAGTGAGCAAGTCAATCATTAAGTTCAGGGGTGTCCAAACTTTTTCCACTGAGGGCCGCACACTGAATAATCAAAGCAAGCAGGGGCCATTTATTTTAAATACCAATACATGTATAAAAAAATATACATTTAGGCCTCCACTCAGGCTTGATCCCGGGGACCCCAAAGGGTTTTGGTAAAAAATAAAATGTTAAAAATGTGTCATTATTCAGTATTATTATTCTTATTATTATTCAAGTTTCAAATCTCTTTAAATCTCTAAGGACCAGATGAGTCGCCCGCTGGCCTGTTCTAAAAATAGCTCAAATAGCAGCACTTACCAGTGAGCTGCCTCTATTTTTTAAATTGTATTTATTTACTCGGAAGCTGGTCTCTCTTTGCTCGACATTTTTAATTCTAAGAGAGACGAAACTCAAATAGAATTTGAAAATCCAAGAAAATATTTTAATGACTTAGTCTTCACTTGTTTAAATAAATGCATTTATTTTTTTACTTTGCTTCTTATAACTTTCAGAAAGACAATTTTAGAGAAAACATATACAACCTTAAAAATGATTTTAGGATTTTTAAACACATATATCTTTTTACCTTTTAAATTCTTTCCTCTTCTTTACTGACAATTTAAACCAATGTTCAAGTATTTTTTTTTATGTTAAGAATAATACATACATTTTAATTTAATTCTTCATTTTAGCTTCTGTTTTTTCGACAAAAAATATTTGTGAAATATTTCTTCAAAATATGATTAAATTAAAAAAATATATTTTAGCAAATCTAGAACATTTTTAGAATGAAATTTAAATATTATTTTGAAGTCTTTTGAATTTCTTTTAAAATTTTTGTTAGGGAAAATCTATAAGAAAAAAATATTTGTCTTTGTTAGAAATATAGCTTGGTCCAATTTGTTATATATTCTAACAAAGTGCAGATTGGATTTTAACCTATTTGAAACATGTCATAAAAATTTTGAAATTAATCTTAATCAGGAAAAACTTCTAATGATGTTCCATAAATTATTTTTTTTACAATTTTTCAAAAAGTTTCGAATTAGCTAGTTTTTCTCTTCATTTTTTTCGGTTGAATTTTGAATTTTAAAGAGTTGAAATTAAAGATAAACTATGTTTGAAATTTAATTTTAATTTTTTTTTTTCGTGTTTTATTTGTTGAACCCAACAAAGTGTTAATACTGTAAGTATTGTTATACACTATCTGTTTGATTATAATGTGCATCTTATTATATAGTTTTTATTACTAAAAGTTGTTGTGTTGTAGCTGAAAGTTGTTGTGTTGTTGCTGGAAGCTGTTGTTTTGTGCCTTAAAGATGTTGTGTTGTGCTGTTTGCAATTGTTGAGGCTCAAAAATGTTGTGTTGTGTGTTCATGTTGTTGTGTTGAGGCGTTTGTAATCGCTTTGTGGCTAAAAGTTGTTGCTTTGTAGCTGAAAGTTGTTGTGTTACGGTACGTTTGTCATGCGGTGCACGCATAATGGCTGCACTTTGTGTCACCCCAAGATGCACAAGGACCAGACAGGCAGGAATAGCAGGTAATGGCTGATTTAATATACAAAAATAAAATAACACTGGTACAAAATTTAGCACGAGTATAGACAAAGAAGAAATACCAACGTGAATGCCGCTTAGAGCAAACAAACGATTCAGACAGAACTGAGGTCGAAGGCAGGCTTAAATACTAACGCAATAATCAAAACACAGGTGCGCGTCAGACACAAGATCAGGTGGGACAAATGCGAAACCATGGTAACAAGAATAAAACAAGGAAGTGCACAACTCGGAACTGGATGAGTCCAAAACAATCAAAAAACACAAAAGGACTCAAAAACCAAAATAATATATGATACTGGGGGGCGGATCATAACGTTTATCATTTGATTTCAAAACACTTACAAAAAAGCGGGACCCCAAAAATGTACCAGGGGACTCCATTTTGAAAATTCCTTGCACCAACACTGTTGTCAACAGAGGAGAAAAAATGCTTTATTTAAATAAATATATTACTTAAAAAGCAAGTTGGAGTATCATTGGCAAATTTTCACCTTTAGCACACATATATGTGTCCTCTTTTTGGGATTTCTGCATATGTTCAGCCTACATGATGTTTGATGTGATTATACCAAGTCTAAAACTGCATTTCTTTATAAAACAATGAAGATGAAGAAGAAATCGAAGATGAAGACAAAGCTAAAGAAACTGACGAAATTGAGAAAGAATAAGAAAAAATTGAAGTAATTCTGGAAGATTATGAAGATGAAGATGATAAAGATGAAGAAGAAGTTTAAGATGAAGAAGAAGTTAAAGAAGAGGAATTTGAAACTCAAGGAATTGAGAAAGAAGAAGAAATATTTGAATAAATTCAGGAAAATAATGAGGATAAAGAAGTTGAAGATGAAGAAGAGATTGAAGAAACTCAAAAAATTGAGAAAGAAGACGGCAAAAAGGTCAAAGAAGCAGTCAAAGAGGACAAAGAAGAGGGCAAATAAGAAGCCAAAGAAATTGGAGCTCGAGAGGACAAAGAAAAAGGAAGAGACAAAGAAGGAAAAGGCAAAGACAAAGAAGAAAAAGGAAAAGACAAAGAAAAAGGAAGAGACAAAGGAAAATACAAAGAAGGCAAGGAGAAGGCAGTTTATTTTTCCCGCTCCTTCAGAAATTGGCACATTTTCACCTATAGCACGCATATATGTGTCCTCTTTTTGGGATTTCTGCATATGTTCAGCCTACATGATGTTTGATGTGATTACACCAAGTCTAAAACTGCATTTCTTTATAAGACGATGAAGATGAAGATGAAGAAGAAATCGAAGATGAAGATAAAGCTAAAGAAACTCACGAAATTGAGAAAGAATAAGAAATAATTGAAGTAATTCTGGAAGATTATGAAGATGATAAAGATGAAGAAGAAGTTTAAGATGAAGAAAAAGTTAAAGAAGAAGAATTTGAAACTCAAGGAATTGAGAAAGAAGAAGAAATACTTGAAAATGATGAGGATAAAGAAGTTGAAGATGAAGAAGAAATTGAAGAAACTCCAAAAATTGAGAAAGAAGACGGCAAAAAGGTCGAAGAAGAAGTCAAAGAGGACAAAGAAAAAGGAAAAGACAAAGAAGGAAAAGGCAAAGACAAAGAAGAAAAAGGAAAAAACAAAGAAAAAGGAAGAGACAAAGAAGGCAAGGAGAAGGCAGGTGGCCGGGGCAGTTTTTTTTTTCCCGCTCCTTCAGAAATTGGCACATTTTCACCTATAGCACGCATATATGTGTCCTCTTTTTGGGATTTCTGCATATGTTCAGCCTACATGATGTTTGGTGTGATTATACCAAGTCCGATACTGCATATCTTTATAAGACGATGAAGATGAAGAAGAAATCGAAGCTGAAGACAAAGCTAAAGAAACTCACGAAATTGAGAAAGAATAAGAAATAATTGAAGTAATTCTGGAAGATTATGAAGATGAAGATGATAAAGATGAAGAAGAAGTTTAAGATGAAGAAGAATAGATAGATAGATGGACAGTACTTTATTGATTCCTTCAGGAGAGTTCCTTCAGGAAAGAAGTTAAAGAGGAATTTGAAACTCAAGGAATTGAGAAAGAAGAAGAAATATTTGAATAAATTCAGGAAAATAATGAGGATAAAGAAGTTGAAGATGAAGAAGAGATTGAAGAAACTCAAAAAATTGAGAAAGAAGACGGCAAAAAGGTCAAAGAAGAAGTCAAAGAGGACAAAGAAGAGGGCAAATAAGAAGCCAAAGAAATTGGAGCTCGAGAGGACAAAGAAAAAGGAAGAGACAAAGAAGGAAAAGGCAAAGACAAAGAAGAAAAAGGAAAAGACAAAGAAAAAGGAAGAGACAAAGGAAAATACAAAGAAGGCAAGGAGAAGGCAGTTTATTTTTCCCGCTCCTTCAGAAATTGGCACATTTTCACCTATAGCACGCATATATGTGTCCTCTTTTTGGGATTTCTGCATATGTTCAGCCTACATGATGTTTGATGTGATTACACCAAGTCTAAAACTGCATTTCTTTATAAGACGATGAAGATGAAGATGAAGAAGAAATCGAAGATGAAGATAAAGCTAAAGAAACTCACGAAATTGAGAAAGAATAAGAAATAATTGAAGTAATTCTGGAAGATTATGAAGATGATAAAGATGAAGAAGAAGTTTAAGATGAAGAAAAAGTTAAAGAAGAGGAATTTGAAACTCAAGGAATTGAGAAAGAAGAAGAAATACTTGAAAATGATGAGGATAAAGAAGTTGAAGATGAAGAAGAAATTGAAGAAACTCCAAAAATTGAGAAAGAAGACGGCAAAAAGGTCGAAGAAGAAGTCAAAGAGGACAAAGAAAAAGGAAAAGACAAAGAAGGAAAAGGCAAAGACAAAGAAGAAAAAGGAAAAAACAAAGAAAAAGGAAGAGACAAAGAAGGCAAGGAGAAGGCAGGTGGCCGGGGCAGTTTTTTTTTTTCCCGCTCCTTCAGAAATTGGCACATTTTCACCTATAGCACCCATATATGTGTCCTCTTTTTGGGATTTCTGCATATGTTCAGCCTCCATGATGTTTGATGTGATTACACCAAGTCCAAAACTGCATTTCTTTATAAGAATTAATTTGCTGGAAGTGTCAGAAAGTGTAGACAAGAACGACAAACACCCGCTGAGTACCACAGGTGTTCCTGTTTGAGTCCCCGCTTAGTTAAAACCCAACCCGGCGTCGTTATAACGACGCTCCAATTAGCTCAAGAAGACGTCATTTAACGCGACAAGCACGTTGAAAATGATAACGAGACTCCTGCCTACGCCGGAACTTTCATTCACCTGCAAAAAAAAAAAAAGTGGCTGGAGCAAATTTAATGACTTTCACAACACAATAACACAATAACACAATAAAACAATGACATCCTCCGACATGGCGGCGCCTGCAGAGCCATTACTTTAGCTTGTTTTGTTTTTTTTCCAGCCGTATAATCAAAGTGCCAAGTCCAAGGGCAGGGAAAACTTTGTGTTTCGGTTTCGACTGCAAGGTTGTTGTTTTTTTTCTTCGTTCTCCCCCCCCCGCCGCCAGGTCAGAAGGCTCTGTTTTTGTACATACATCACAGTTACAGCTTGGCGCTTCTCATCTAAAGCCCTCACACATTTAATGCAGTCTTCTGACCCCCGCCTTAATTCTACCGCCCGGTAGCAGCGAGTCAAATGTTCACGTGGGCAGACCAGCAGCGTCCTCCCGGACCGAGCATGTCGCTTTGATACTTTTTAAAACATGCGGTTCTAGCATGTCTTTTTGTTTTTATTTTTTACAAACCCCGTTTCCATAAGAGTTGGGAACGATGAGGAAGATTATGATGAAGAAGAAGTTAAAGATAAAGAAGAAGTTAAAGATGAAGAATTTGAAACTCAAGAAATCGAGAAAGAAGAAGAAATAATTGAAGAAATTCTGGAAGACGATGAAGATGAAGACAATGAAGATGAAGAAGAAATCGAAGATGCAGACGAAGCCGAAGAAACTCACGAAATTGAGAAAGAATAAGAAATAATTGAAGAAATTCTGGAAGATTATGAAGATGATAAAGATGAAGAAGAAATTGAAGATGGTGAAAAGGAAGAAGAAGTTTACGATAAAGAAATTTACATTGAATAAGTTCATTTTGAGCATGAAATTTACATTGACGATGAAGATTATGACGATGAGGAAGATTATGATGAGGATACAATTTATGTCAAAGAAAAATAAATAATTGAAGACATTCTGGAAGAGGATGAAGATTATGACGAGGAGGAAGGTTATGATGAGGATAAAATTGAGAAAGAAGAAGAAATAATTGAAGAAATTCTGGAAGATTATAAAGATGAAGAAGTAATTGAAGATGAAGAAGAAGTTAAAGATAAAGAAGAAATCAAAGATGAAGAATTTGAAACTCAAGAAATCGAGGAAGAAGAAGAAATAAATTAAGAAATTCTGGAAGACGATGACGATGAAGACATTGAAGATGAAGAAGAAATCGAAGATGAAGACGAAGCCGAAGAAACTCACGAAATTGAGAAAGAATAAGAAATAATTGAAGACATTCTGGAAGATTGTGAAGATGATAAAGATGAAGAAGAAATTGAAGATGGTGAAGAGGAAGAAGAAGTTTACGATAAAGAAATTTACATTGAATAAGTTCATTTTGAGCATGAAATTTACATTGACGATGAAGATTATGACGATGAGGAAGATTATGATGAGGATACAATTTATGTCAAAGAAAAATAAATAATTGAAGACATTCTGGAAGAGGATGAAGATTATGACGAGGAGGAAGGTTATGATGAGGATAAAATTGAGAAAGAAGAAGAAATAATTGAAGAAATTCTGGAAGATTATAAAGATGAAGAAGTAATTGAAGATGAAGAAGAAGTTAAAGATAAAGAAGAAATCAAAGATGAAGAATTTGAAACTCAAGAAATCGAGGAAGAAGAAGAAATAAATTAAGAAATTCTGGAAGACGATGACGATGAAGACATTGAAGATGAAGAAGAAATCGAAGATGAAGACGAAGCCGAAGAAACTCACGAAATTGAGAAAGAATAAGAAATAATTGAAGACATTCTGGAAGATTGTGAAGATGATAAAGATGAAGAAGAAATTGAAGATGGTGAAGAGGAAGAAGAAGTTTACGATAAAGAAATTTACATTGAATAAGTTCATTTTGAGCATGAAATTTACATTGACGATGAAGATTATGACGATGAGGAAGATTATGATGATGATACAATTTATGTCAAAGAAAAATAAATAATTGAAGACATTCTGGAAGAGGATGAAGATTATGACGAGGAGGAAGGTTATGATGAGGATAAAATTGAGAAAGAAGAAGAAATAATTGAAGAAATTCTGGAAGATTATAAAGATGAAGAAGTAATTGAAGATGAAGAAGAAGTTAAAGAAAAAGAAGAAATCAAAGATGAAGAATTTGAAACTCAAGAAATCGAGGAAGAAGAAGAAATAAATTAAGAAATTCTGGAAGACGATGACGATGAAGACATTGAAGATGAAGAAGAAATCGAAGATGAAGACGAAGCCGAAGAAACTCACGAAATTGAGAAAGAATAAGAAATAATTGAAGACATTCTGGAAGATTATGAAGATGATAAAGATGAAGAAGAAATTGAAGATGGTGAAGAGGAAGAAGAAGTTTATGATAAAGAAATTTACATTGAAGAAGTTTATTTTGAGGATGAAATTTACATTGACGATGAAGATTATGACAATGAGGAAGATTATGATGAGGATAAAATTTATGTTAAAGAAAAATAAATAATTGAAGACATTCTGGAAGAGGATGAAGATTATGACGAGGAGGAAGGTTATGATGAGGATAAAATTGAGAAAGAAGAAGAAATAATTTAAGAAATTCTGGAAGATTATAAAGATGAAGAAGTAATTGAAGATGAAGAAGAAGTTAAAGATAAAGAAGAAGTTAAAGATGAAGAATTTTGAAACTCAAAAAATCGAGAAAGAAGAAGAAATAATTGAAGAAATTCTGGAAGACGATGGAGATGAAGACAATGAAGATGAAGAAGAAATCGAAGATGAAGACAAAGCCGAAGAAACTCACGAAATTGAGAAAGAATAAGAAATAATTGAAGAAATTCTGGAAGATTATGAAGATTAAGATGATAAAGATGAAGAAGAAAGTGAAGATGGTGAAGAAGAAGAAGTTTATGATAAAGAAATTTACATTGAAGAAGTTTATTTTGAAGATGAAAAATACTACTAAATATATTTGAGATCCAAAAGGTTCCCCACTCATAAAGTGATGCATTTTTATTTTTTTTTTATTTTTTTTACTTTTAACACTTAAATTTCAAGATCATTTTCCGATATATCTGTCGATTTTAAGTTTGAACTATTATTTTGTTTGTTTTCTGCTCTTTTGTCAAAACGTTAATGTTTTTATATGGCAACCACACAACATATGCAATATTTTAAAGTGATCATTTTTATATAATAATTCATTCTAACATACATTTTTTGTCCTTTTTTTGTGAGCAATGGAAAAAAAAGAAAATAAAGACAAAAGGAACAAAAAAAAACTGGCAGCTTTGTGTCAACATTGCCAATTTTTCTAATTAGGTTTTCACCTCATTCCACCGGGGCGGCATAGCTCGGTTTGATAGAGCGGCCGTGCCAGCAACTTGAAGGTTGCAGGTTCGATTCCCGCTTCCGCCAGACACTTGACCCACCTGCTCCCAGTGCCACCCGCACTGGTTTAAATGTAAATTAAATATTGGGTTTCACTATGTAAAGCGCTTTGAGTCACTAGAGAAAAGCGCTATATAAATATACTTCACTTTTTAAATGTTTTTTTTTAATTTTTTGCAGAATTTAAATTTTGCAATTTTTGCAGAATGTTTGGCGGGCCGGTAAACGATTAGCTGCGGGCTGCACTTTGGACACCCCCTGTCCTAAATTGGTCAGGATGCCACCCGAACGCCTCCCTACCGAGGTGTTTAGGGCACGTCCAACCGGTAGGAGGCCACGGGGAAGACCCAGGACATGTTGGGAAGACTATGTCTATGGCCTGGGAACGCCTCGGGATCCCCCGGGAAGAGCTGGACGAAGTGGCTGGGGAGAGGGAAGTCTGGGTTTCCCTGCTTAGGCTGTTGCCCCTGCGACCCGACCTCGGATAAGCGGAAGAAGATGGATGGATGTCCTAAATTTTTCCGTGCAGCACTAAAATTGAGCAATTATTTCTCTGTTGACGACATCAACGGCCGGGGCGGCCGCACCAAAATAGCGTAGAGTGAAAATGGTCCAAGTGTAGCGCGTGAAGTGTTGCCTGCAGAGATAATAACCACTGCATCTAATTACCCAAACCGTTAGAAAATGGCTGGAATCAGTTGCAGGTGGCTTGTTCTGTCCCTCAAACACAAGACATATTGGCACGTTCCTTAATGTGCATTCATCTTCACATAAAAAAAAAATCTGCGTATGTATTAAGCCATCATTTAAGATGACTTTAATTATAATCCCAGCACCCTCTGGCTCGACGCTCCAACATTTATGCGCAGCAGGTCGGGTGGCGAGAGAATGCCTGACACCTAATGAGGTCGTTTATAAATAGCCCGAGCCTTGACATGGTCTGAATTTCTCTGTCGGTTCAGGATTTTGATACATCCTTGCAGTCGGAAATATTGCACCAGTGCTAATAAACCCAGATGTGCATCTACAGACCCCGTTTCCATATGAGTTGGGAAATTGTGTTTGATGTAAATATAAACAGAATACAATGATTTGCGAATTTTTCAACACATATTCAGTTGAATATGCTACAAAGACAACATAGCTGATGTTCAAACTGATAAACCTGCACTGGCTTCCTGTGCACTTAAGATGTGACTTTAAGGTTTTACTACTTACGTATAAAATACTACACGGTCTAGCTCCATCCTATCTTGCCGATTGTATTGTACCATATGTCCCGGCAAGAAATCTGCGTTCAAAAGACTTCAGCTTATTAGTAATTCCTAGAGCCCAAAAAAAGTCTGCGGGCTATAGAGCGTTTTCCGTTCGGGCTCCAGTACTCTGGAATGCCCTCCCGGTAACAGTTCGAGATGCTACCTCAGTAGAAGCATTTAAGTCTCACCTTAAAACTGATCTGTATACTCTAGCCTTTAAATAGACCTCCTTTTCAGACCAGTTGATCTGCCGCTTCTTTCCTTTCTCCTATGTCCCCCCCTCCCTTGTGGAGGGGGTCCGGTCCGATGACCATGGATGAAGCACTGGCTGTCCAGAGTCGAGACCCAGGATGGACCGCTCGTCGGGACCCAGGATGGACCGCTCGCCTGTATCGTTTGGGGACATCTCTACGCTGCTGATCCGCCTCCGCTTGAGATGGTTTCCTGTGGACGGGACTCTCGCTGCTGTGTTGGATCCGCTTTGAACTGAACTCTCGCGGCTGTGTTGGAGCCACTATGGATTGAACTTTCACAGTATCATGTTAGACCCGCTCGACATCCATTGCTTTCGGTCCCCTAGAGGGGGGGGGGGGTTGCCCACATCTGAGGTCCTCTCCAAGGTTTCTCATAGTCAGCATTGTCACTGGCGTCCCACTGGATGTGAATTCTCCCTGCCCACTGGGTGTGAGTTTTCCTTGCCCTTTTGTGGGTTCTTCCGAGGATGTCGTAGTCGTAATGATTCGTGCAGTCCTTTGAGACATTTGTGATTTGGGGCTATATAAATAAACATTGATTGATTAAAAAAAAAAAGTGTTCTGCAAATAATCATTAACTTTAGAATTTGATGCCAGCAACACGTGACAAAGAAGTTGGGAAAGGTGGCGATAAATACTGATACATTTGAGGAATGCTCATCAAACACTTATTTGGAACATCCCACAGGTGTGCAGGCTTATTGGGAACAGGTGGGTGCCATGATTGGGTATAAAAACAGCTTCCCAAAAAAAATGCTCAGTCTTTCACAAGAAAGGATGGTGTCAGTTTGTCTATGTTTTAGTTTTTTCCTCCGCATTTGTCAGTTTCCTCTGTGTTTAGTATCTCATGTCTTTAGTTCCTGTCTAGTGTTCTTATTTCGTCAGCTTCCTGTCTTGTTCCCTGAGTGCTGTGTTCCTGATTGGCACCTGGCCACACCTGTTGCCAATCAGCCTGCTCCTATTTGTACCTGCTTTGTCTTGTTTCAGTTGCTGGATCATTCTGTCAGAGTTATTTGTTGTTGACCAACCCCAAGATGCAAAGACGGAGGCAGGCATGGAATATGAAAACATGATTGAATTAAAACTAAACAAGAAGAAACAAAAAGCACGCACGTGGGCGGAATAACAAACTAAGTTTCATGGTCAACGTCTTGGACCATGTCATATTCTGGTTTGTTATCATCCTGTGTTGTATTGGACGTCTTTGGTTCCCAGTGGCACTTCCTGTTTGGTTTCTGTTGTTATGGTTACTCATTTAGTGTCACCTGTTTCTTGTTTTTCGTCACGCACCTGATTTGATTAATTATCTCCTTATTTAAGACTTTCCTTGTTTGTCATTCGTCCTCGGACTATAGTTTGCTACAAGCAACAAGTGACATCGCTCTTCCCGCATTGTGGTAATTATCTTGTTTCACTCATTAGCTTCCAAGCTATTTTGTTTATTTACTCGACCCTAGTTTACATGCTAGCGCTTTCTGTTCATTCTAGCTTCCATGCTAGTTCTGTTTGTTCTGTCTGTGGTGCCTATGTGCCAGTATTTCTCTTATTAGTTTCTTTTTGTAGTTAGGAATAAATCATCATTCCTACCTTAACGCTGTGTTCCATCTCCGCTGCACCACGAGAACGCAAACACACGCCACGATGCCACCCAGACGTCACACTAAGGGAGCTAGCACTGGAAGCTAGAAAACACAAAGGAACTTTAGCATGGAAGCTAGTGGACAGCAAACAGAAAAACTGGAAATAAGTAATGCTAACAGAAACAGCTTACCGCTACGACGACCAGGACAAAATGTAGCATGACAGGTAGTAGCTGTAACAAAACGACACGACAAGGTAGCACGACAAGAGTGATATGTGGCAACGACAATACAATACAATAGGAGCAGGCTGATTGGCAACAGGTGTGACCAGGTGCCAATCAGCTGCAGTTGAAGAGGAACACAGCACTCAGGGAACAAGACAGGAAGCTGACAAAATAAGAGCACTAGACAGGAACTAAAGACATGAGATACTAAACACAGAGGAAACAGTCAAATGCAGAGGAAAAAACTAAAACATAGACAAACTGTCAGGGGAAAGCCTGACAGATGGGGCGAGGTACACCCCTTTGTCCACAACTGCGTGAGCAAATAGTCAAACAGTTTAAGAACAACGTTTCTTAAATTGCAATTGCAGGAAATTTAGGGATTTCAACATCTAAGGTCCATAATATCATCAAAAGGTTCAGAGAATCTGGAGAAATCTGGCCGGAAACCAACATTGACCGTGACCTTTGATTCCCAGATGGCACTGTATAAAAAAAACAACATCAATCCCTAAAGGATATCACCACATGGGCTCACGAACACTTCAGAAAACCACGACCACTAAATACAGTTCATCACTACGTCTGTAAGTGCGAGTTAAAGCTCTACTATGCAAAGTGAAACCCATTTATCAACAACATCCAGAAACGCCGCCGGCTTCTCTGGCGTGCTCCTCTGCTTGTAAAACCAGCAATGTCCCGACGGTACGTTTCAGAGTTGGTATAGTACCGAAAATTATTCATTAGTACTAATACCGGTATACCGTACAATCCTAGTTTTGACTGAACTGAGGTCCTCAATAGTTTATTTCAAGCAACGTATATGAATTTCAATATTTATGCACGACGCATGCCAGACACCTTCTGTGCAATCTACAATAAAAAAATGATGTTTCTTTGCTTTCCAGACCAACTAAATGACAACAGGCAGAGGCCACAAACAAAATTTACGCTTCCACTGCATTTGTAAATCATCTCCACGCATGCATATTTAATGTGTGAGCGGCCCCCGAATTTGAGTTTCTGTCATCACAGGGTGCACTTAAAGTTCCTTCTCCCGACGAGAGATCAGCGATTCTTTAAACTTTTTTTTCCCACCAACCACCTCAGAAAAAATTTGGCTGTCCAAATACCACCATAATGACCAACGTTAAAATAAGTAGCATAGAAGGCCTAAGTATTTGTTAAAAAAAAGGCAGGGGTTTTATCTAACAAGTATATTAAAGAAATCTGCGTTCAAAAGACTCCGGCTTATTAGTGATTCCTAAAGCCCCAAAAAAAGTCTGCGGGCTATAGAGCGTTTTCCGTTCGGGCTCCAGTACTCTGGAATGCCCTCCCGGTAACAGTTCGAGATGCTACCTCAGTAGAAGCATTTAAGTCTCACCTTAAAACTCATCTGTATACTCTAGCCTTTAACTAGACCTCCTTTTTAGACCAGTTGATCTGCCGCTTCTTTTCTTTTTCTCCTATGTCCCCCCCTCCCTTGTGGAGGGTGGTCCGGTCCGGGGGGGGGGGGGGGGGGTTGTTCCCCCAGGATGCAAATAGATCAATCCGGACTAGGCGTTCAGGTAGGAACATGATTTAATCTTGAACAAAAACTCAAAGAGGTACAAAAAAACGTAAAACAAGGTGAAGGAACAAGGGGCCGATCGCACTTGAAGCTAAATACTTAGCATGGACTAGAAGACAAGAGACGTGACGAGAGAATGAAGCAAACACTTAGCATAAACTATGGCCTGGAACATTCAGGGAACTGTGGCATGAAACTAGCAAGACTTACTTGGCAAGGCATGAGACAAACAATGACGCCAGGACGACTGACTGGCAAAGGCAGGCTTAAATAATGTCTCTTGATTGCAGCCAGGTGAGCGTCCCGAACACCAGCATGTGAAAATTATAAGTTGCCGTGGCAACCAAACCAAACTTGGGTGACAAACAGGAACTAAAAGAGTCCGAAACTAACAGAACATAACAAAAACATGATCGGGACCACGGATCAGGACACAATATAGTAGTTTTAAATGCCTTTATCCACAATGTCTATGTTCTGTAGATGACATCATGCCAAGTACGATTAGTTAGCTACCAGTAACTCAAAAAATAATTGGTATCATTGGAAATAACTGCCAGATGCCTTTTAAGGAACGTTTCCGAGAATATTTTCCAACCTTGGAACAGAGTGACCTGTATATGGGAGCTCATCTGTGGTGCAGTACATCATGTTCAAGGACATAATGAAGTGAATTATATTTTCTGTCGTGACTCAAAGTGCTTTTGATTACGAAAGCCAATATCTAAGTTATTTTTTTTAAACCAGTGTGGGCTGCACTGACCAAGGACACAACGGCAGTGACTATGATGGCAGAAGCGGGGATCCAACCTGGAACCCTCTACCAACCCAGCTATGCCGACCCAATAAAGAATGCGCTCTGTGTTTTTATATATTTTTTGCAACTGAACGCACGTTGTATCCCATTTAGGTTTCGGAGAAGGAGGTACCAGGGACCAGATGAAGAGAGAGTTAGGTTCAGTTTCGAACTCTGCCAAGGTGAAGCAACCTGGGTGGACAAAAGCATAAGAGATGGGCGACCATTTTAGAGATTGCTCCGGACTTGACTCCGCCAAGGCTGTCCTTTGTCACCGATTCTGTTCGTAACTTTTATGGACAGAATTTCTAGACGCAGTCAAGGCGTTGAGGAGATCCGGTTCAGTGGCTGCAGGATTAGGTCTCTGCTTTTTGCAGATGATGTGGTCCTGGTGGCTTCATCTGACCGGGATCTTCAGCTCTCACTGGATCGGTTCGCAGCCGAGTGTGAAGCGACCGGAATGAGAATAAGCACTTCCAAGTCCGAGTCCATGGTTCTCGCCCGGAAAAGGGTGGAATGCCATCTCCGGGTTGGGGAGGAGACCCTGCCCCAAGTGGAGGAGTTCAGGTACCTCGGAGTCTTGTTCACAAGTGAGGGACGAGTGGATTGTGATATCAACAGGCGGATCGGTGCAGCGTCTTCAGTATGTAGCGATCCGTTGTGGTGAAGAAGGAGCTGAGCCGGAAGGCAAAGCTCTCAATTTACCGGTCGATCTACGTTCCATCCTTACCTATGGTCATGAGCTTTGGATTATGACCGAAAAGACAAGATCACGGGTACAAGCAACCAAAATGAGTTTCCTCCGCCGGTTGGCTGGTCTCTCCCTTAGAGATAGGGTGAGAAGCTCTGCCATTCGGGAGGAACTCAAAGTAAAGCCGCTGCTCCTTTCACATCGAGAGGAACCAGATGAGGTGGTTCGGGTCTCTGGTCAGGATGCCACCCGAATGCCTCCTTAGGGAGGTCTTTAGGGAAAAGCTGGAGGAAGTGGTTTGGGAGAGGGAAGTCTGGGTTTCCCTGCTTTGGCTGTTGCCCCCGCGACCCGACCTCGGATAAGCGGAAGATGATGGATGGATGGATGAATTCATTGACAGTCATGATTTGGTCGATTTAATTATAGTACTCGGTAAAAGGCCAAAAACCGATTATTACTCAGTATTACTTTCTTCTGTATTTTTTAACTTTAAAAAGTTACATGGTTGAATTTGATAATGATGCCAAAAAACATGAAAAAATATTTAATTTTGTTTATTAATTATATGCAATCGGTTGTTGTGTTCCCTATTTTTAGTGTACATAGATGAAGGTGTGTGTTGCTGAGTCTGACCTGGACATAATCTGGACTGGACCTGGTTTTAAGAACCCTTGACACAATCTGATTTCATTGACAACCTGGTCTGGTGAAGATGAGGTCCTTTTAAAAAAAATACAAATAAAATAAGATGAATAAATAAACCCATCCATCCATCCATTTTCTATTTCTTGTCCTGGTCCGGGTCGCAGGGGGTGCTGGACCTCAGTTGCTTTCAGGCGGAAGGCGGCGTACACCCTGGACAAGTCGCCAACTAATCACAGGGCCTAAATAACTAAACATTTTCTTGAATTAAAAAAAAAAAAGTAAAACAATAGAAAAACAATTACATGAAAAATAGTAATTAATGAATAGTAATTAATGAAAAATAGTAATTAATGAAAATCTTAGTGGACAATCATGTGTGCTTCAGGGAATATATTCCTTGCAGACTGTATTGTTCTATATTGTAGGAACCAGGGTTTTGATAATAGAAAGAAACAACCCCTTTTATGAGTGTAAATGGGGCAGGGAGGTTTTTCGGGTTGGTGCACTAATTATAAGTGTATATTTATGTTGATTTAATAATAAATAATTAAAGAAAACTTTTGGTAATACAAACGCCGTTTCTATATGAGTTGGGAAATTGTGTTAGATGTAAATATAAACCGAATGCAAATCATTTTCAACCCATATTCAGTTGAATGCACGAAAAAGACAAGATTTTTGATTTTCAAGCTCATAAACTTTATTTTATTTTTTTGAAAATAATTATTAACTTAGAATTTCATGGCTAGTTGGGAAAGGGCATGTTCACCA